>NC_133536.1:71991137-72291137 GCF_048544455.1 Silene latifolia
AAACTCCGTCTCCTCTGGTGGCCTCCAAAAGACAGGATCAACACCGTAGTTGTGGAAGACTCATGTGTCCACTCCGGGTCCCCTCCACCAAATTGGATGTGCAAGCTGTGTCCCTATGCCCTGGTTATAGGCCATCTCATGCATCTTCCGGAGCACCAAGGTAGTGGAGATCCACTTAGTCAAGTCACTAACCTGCATCCTGGGGTCATGAACGATGGGGTAGGGCGAGTACTGCGGTGGGTAGAAGGTCAGTGTAGAGTAAGAGGGCTCAGTCTCAAACTCGTCCACCCTAGATACTCTCCCTCTACGGCGCTCACGTGGTGAGGGAGGAACCAACTATCTCTCAGATATTGTGGTAGGCTCGGGTAGGTCTAGGAGGATGGTGGAGTCGATCAAGTAATACTGGGGCCCGGGTCTACGAGCACCACTCCCCGGGTCATACTCAGCAAATGGTCAATCACGGGTAGGTGTTCGGGATCAGGGAGCACCATCCACAAGGATCCTCTCACTCTCCAAGCATACGACCCATCCTCCAACTTCGTAAGCCATCTGTTATTACATCAGTACTTTGCGTTCATCTTAGGTACGGTCTAAAACAACTCATCCCCCGATGGAGGCGGAGCCTCAAAGTTGGTCAGTATCTGGACCAAACGGGTCACTATGGCCTCACATGAAGTGTGATGGTTCGGAGACCGTGCCATATGGTTCACGCTATACAATACCACCCCCGGAGCACAATAGTAAAAAGGCTTCCCCCAATGAAGGTTAAGGTAAGACATCAACAACATGACCTCATGAGAATTCAGCTTACTCACATCATCCCTCACAAATAAAAGGCAGGTTATCATCCTAAGAAACATATCACTAGGAGAAGGTCGGCCAGTCAGGTAGGGTAGGTAATGGGTTGCCCCACTGTTCTTTGCTACATCACTAAGGTATCTTCCTCTTCCGCTTCTAGGCCCAGGTGGCCGGCAAACTCTTCAAGGGTCAACTCCTGATCCTCATTCATAAGGCGGAAGGAAACGGTCTTCCCTTTCACGTCATACACAAAGGAGCTTAAGAACTCCAAGGTCAGATAAGGGTAGGACTTCTTTCGTAGGTGGTAAAGCTCCTCCATTCCCAAAGTCTCAAAGATGTGCACTATATCCGCTTTAACCTCCAAAGTCTCCAAGATTTCGGGGTTCACACACCGGGTTGGTCTCATAGTCCGACTCATGAGGGCCACAAAAGTATTACGCTGCTTATAGTCAGAGAATATTACCGATGGATATTCGTCCACCGGAGGACCAACGGGTTCTTGGCTAGATTGAACCGTTTCCAATTGCACATGGGCACGAGTCAGCTTCTTAGCTGGGGCTTTTGCTTTCGGCATGCTGCAAAAAGTTGAATTTTAACAAGGGTATTTCAAAAAAAATTGCCATAGTGCGGACTGTTTTTCAAAGCATACACTTTTAAGACGAAGTTTTAAGATGGAGTTTTCTTGCAAACACGAATCATACTATCCAAGGAAGGCATGTTTATCATCAAATAATCCTTTAAGGAGCATCCTAAGACAATCTAAGGGATCAAAAATCAAACTTAGAACAAACCCTAGAAAAGTTTTTGGTAACATAAGATGAGCGATTTCAAGCATACAATCATTTAAGGGAATGCATAGGCGATGTTTAAGAGTAACTAAAATCCTAAATATCAAAATAGAAATACTAAATTCGGATTTTACAGGCTAGCGATTCGAAATTTTTGAACAAGTTCTATCATAAATTGATAACAAATCGAAGAAATTGATAAGGTTCTATACCTTGATTGAGGTTTTGAGCAAGCAAGAATGGAAATCCACAAGCAATCACCAACAACAAGCACCCAAGAGTCTTGAGAAAGAAAGAGTTTTGAAGGTTTATGAGGAAAAGAAGGAGATATGGGGCGGAGATAAGAGAATAAGAGAAGTTATAGGGTTATGAGGAAAAGAAGGAGATATTGAGTCGCGATAAGTTGGTACTCGGTCGAGTATCGGGTTTACTCGGCCGAGTATGGACTACTCGGTCGAGTATTCGGTATGCTCGGTCGAGTATCCAGAGATCAGTAACACGTACAATCTGTCATTCTGGGCACTCGGTCGAGTACCTCTTTACTCGGCCGAGTGTGGCCTACTCGGTCGAGTATCAACTCTACTCGGCCGAGTGCAAAAGAACAGAAACGGAGTTTTAGATTTTCAGGGGTTTTTCCCTGCAAAACAAATAATGACGTTCGGAGTTCCACACAACCAATCTCGTCACCGTTAGACTCTAACTCCATCACCTCAAAGCACATCACAAACACAATTGTTATCAAGTTATTTACGCGCAAAACATGTTTCTTTCACAAAACCGTAGTAAACAACTCATGTCCCAGCTAATGCATAAGACTAATTTGACTACACAATAGATACGTTTAAGCTATGAACTTACATTGACACATTTTATCATGCAATTCTACACACATTCGGTACTTCACTACTCCTATGGAGATCACATACAAACACATTTCAGACGCGAGGTCAATCGTACTCACCTACGAAGTTTTTTTGTCACATATTACCTTGCTTAATTCATGCCATCCATCTATCCTTCATCCAACAACTCACAAACTTAACCATTCACAAGTATTATGCACACATTACCACACAAGCTATGGCAAACAAGTACATATGGCGCACACGCTTAACACAGACTACTCCTATATATATACCCTTCCCACGGTTGCTGGCTTAAGCATGATTGGGGCCGAGATTTTGAGATGAGGGCGCTTTCTCACCCAAAATTGACATAAAGGGGCTCCCAACACACATACACCAGGTTCATTTTAATTTGACACCCTATGTTCATTTGGTTCATTGGTTTAGGTAACAAAATCGTCGCTCTGAGTCCACTTTGTAACACCCCGTACACCAAGGTGCCTTACCAAGGACCACCCCAGTGTATGAAGGTCTTACCACCTCGGTTGCCCGAAGTAGTAGATCAAATAAACAATGAAAGAACATCTATTCAAATAGCTTAAGTCTTTACAACATGAAACAACATAGCAAGATACAACGTGATAATTATGATAACTACTAGCCATATGAGTCAAGGACATTTACTCCGATAGCATGGTGTCTCGATTCCCTTCCAAGCCCGCAAGCAACAAGACCAACTCTACCTGTTAAACCAACTGCTCACCATCTTCGAATGGATCACCACAGTTTTGAAAACAAAACACAGGGTGGGTTTACTGTAAAACAAAATACGACAAGTACAGAAAAGCAAACTGCTGATGATCACACCTCTAACTCTCGATCTCGCATAGTAACTGACTACACACCAAAGTGTGTAGCCCTGCCAGATTACCTATCGCAACAGGTAATCCACACCGCCAGTGGGGGACCGCAACCAATCCCCACCAAGTCCCCGCTCATCAATGAGCGATAACTCTGTTCATTAATGTGCATATCCCCTCCTGTGGCGGGTTCCACAGAGCGCGAAACTAGGGCGTGAAGCCACTCCCGCAAGTGACTCCACTCAGCCGAGGACGCGCCTTGCGAACATCATCAACAACCATCACATCACCAACCTCAACTCCAACACACCAACAACGATTAGCAGATAAACAATTGTATAACAACACAACCATATACTTATAATGATTAAACAGTAACCGAGTAGGGAAACCCTACCTTATCGCTAATCCATGAAAATGCATCCAATAACTAGCCAAGCAAGACTCCGAGATGAATCCTATAAACAGTAACCACGTCCTATTACAAAACTACCCCAAAGACCTACTGAAAGACAACAACAAAATGGCGACTTACCGTGAGACATGGACCGAAGTCGACAACGATGACACCCTTACTTGCACATTCCGCGTATAAGCCAATCCCCATCCTTGGTTAGTGTCTAGGCTAGGTGAGAGTGTAAAGAGAAGTGGGTGATAGATGAGAGAGATATATATATTAGGGTTAGAGAGAAAGGGAACCGTCTAATATAAAATTAGACTTACGAACTTGCGTTTTATAATAACGCGTCAACAACGGCTATACTCTGTCGAGTACTCTCATACTCGGCCGAGTAAGCCCTACTCGGTCGAGTGTTAATACCACTTGGCCGAGTAGCCCCTACTAGGTCGAGTAAACAATCACACAGCTCCCTTATCCTCTCGCATATCCCCTCCCATGATATTCTGTGGTCAAACGATCGGTCAAAGGGTCCTTAAAGAGGGCTGGTATTATAGATGAAGTCCTTCTATTTAACTCTAGATGTCGACTCTTCCCCGGAAAGTTGAATTCACGATGGACGGGTAGAAGGACGCAGCCTTAGAAGAGCTAAAAGGAGGGTCCCCACGAGTTGGCCTTAACTCGTGGGAATTGGAGCCAAGAAGCCTTGAAGAAAAAATTCCGCAGTGAAGGACGGGCGTCCTGGGATCGACCCGGGCGTCCCAATTCTTGGGACGGGCGTGTCGAATTGGGGGTGCATGTCCCCATCTGCTTCTACAAAAATTCCTACAGCATGAGATGCACGACTCCCTCACCAGTCTGCCCATCTCCCTCCCTTGCTTCTCTTTTAAAGAATACCAGCCCTCTTATCTTTTCCTCATTTCTACCACACTTTTGAGACACATTAAATCCTCTCTCTTCTAGTAACCAAATCTCCCTCACAAAAACTCAACATCCCCACCACAAACATCTCCAAACAAACAAATCAACCACCCTAAACATTATCTCACCCAAATCTAGGGTTTGACAAGATCCAAAAAGGAAAGAAATCCTATTTAGGGGGATTTGATTTCACTCTCAACACAGTTCTTGACTACAGATCCAAAGAGAATCCCCAACTCAAATTCAATAAAAGCAAAAAGAAAGATCATGAAAAGGGAGAAAATAAGATCCACAAAGATAATTGGGAGTTCTTATTGCTCACACCTTAATGCAAGGAGAAGGGAGAATGAAGAAATCATTGATCTCTCACGACTGGAGCGTTTCCCCAACATAGAATTCGTCAATGATGCACAAAGGATCGTCTTTCATCGGTTAATGGGTAAGAACATCCTCCCTACAAAGTTTGTTTGCATGATACTTTGATGAAATTGGGAATTTATCACCAAACCGAGGCATTTTTTGATTTTTTTGGGCTCACCACTATGTTTCGCATGCATAAACTCACTTATCAATCACTTGTGCTCGAATTCCTAAGTTTCCTAAAGATTTATACCCTAAACAACACTATTTGCATTGAATTTCGATTGGAGAATGTCACAAGCATGATGACATTGGTTGAATTTGCGGATATCTTGGGTCTAGATGTGTCGACCTCTCGGCCATACAAGCCTAAGAACTATAGTGTAGCACCCCTTTGGAGAGCCCTAACGGGCCGTGACCTGACGAGGATAAAGGATTGTTCGGATTCTTACATACAAAACCCCATTATAAGATTCACATACCGTTTCATCACTGGTACCCTACTAGCTTGACGCGACCCGGCTGTGGTCAACCAGCTCGATCTTACCTTTATAGAATCTTATTTGCAAATACACGGTAAAAGTGGGTACAATTTCAATGCCCCTTTGGTTTTGCTTGAACGGTGGGCACGATTTAGAAATGGATGTGATATTGGGATGCGACATATTGTAAATAGAGGTTTGATAACAAGAATTGCCAAGAAGTTTAATCCGAATTTCAACAAAGACAATTCCTATGTCCATCTTCCGGGCAATACTCGACTTAATGAACAACTCATATTCCAACAACATCATTGCATAGCTTATGAAGGGTATGAGAGGCAAATTAAATGGTTAACAAAAGGGAGCACCCCACTGAGCCTTCCAAGAGAAGGATTAACAAGAATCTCACCAAGAAGAGGGCCCATTTCCCGAGTACCATTATACTTAGTGTCGGGAAGTTCAACACAAGAAGATCAACCTACCCCACCTACTCAACAACAAGCAAATGAGAAACAACAACATAAGGAGGAGTAAATCACTATTCCTCCCTATCCCTTCCCTTACCAGCCCTACAACCGCCCTAACCTATTTATTCCACCAAAAGATGATTTTGGTACGGGGTTACTTCAAGCAATGCATAGGCAATAATATGATGACCGAGTGGATGCTTACTATGCTCTTTACTGCACTTTCCATCATTTAGCCCGCCAAGGGAGAATCAATGAGGAAGGAGCGCTTCCTTCATGGGCTCAAATCGACATACTCTTCCCTACTTTGTCCATGGGAATAAAGGAGCTAATAGCAATGGTAAAGGAAAGGCGTAAGCCTCAAATGACGATGATACCGTAGAGGTGAATATTGAGGGGGCCGAATTCATGGATTTTCTATGAGAGTGATGAATCAAGAGTCAATTGGAGTGATGAGCATGGAAGGAGCAATGATGATGAGTGAAAGAGTTCTTTAGCATTCACTTGGTGGAGGAGGGCAAAGTGGCACCCACCATGGCTTTTGTAAGCTCTTTCTTTCTTTTTCACATGTCAAAAGTTACCTTGCATATTAGTATAGTTAAGATTAATATGTTTTCATGTTTTTTTGGATTTTGCCTAATGAGTGTCCTAGCAATATCAAGGACTTTTCCACCTTAGCAACATCGAGGTGAAGACAAATCTCTCTCCCACAAGGAAAATCCAAAATGACAAAATTGCATATCATGCATAACCTTGTGGCCAAACTCCCCTCATAGCTTTAACCGGTTTTGTGAAGTTTTATCACAAGCATCCCGAGTTAATTCAAATTAGTTCTCCAACCTAATCGAAAGCATGCATCATGTAGCATGTAATATATATCATGTAGTATGCATTTAGTGTATTGTTGGACCATATAGACATACGATTAGTTTTCATAATGACAAGTGTGTATTTGATATTATATATACTCTTGCTCGTAATCGTTTGTTTAGTCTTTAATAAATTGATTAAAGTTTACAATTTGAGCAAGTAATGTTATACCAATCTTGGCTATAACATTGAAGATTTGTAAAGCATTGTTCAAGTAATTTTATAGTAGCTTGAGCTATAACATTGAAGATTCTTAAAGCCTCATAGTAACTGTAACAAGTTTTAAGTATGATGATCATTCAAGCAAAAGGCTCGATCAAATCTTTAACAAGCTCAAGATGAAGGGCTTAAGATCGAGATAAAGAGATGATCATACCACTGAAGATCTCCAAGAATATTAGATAGTATAGGAAATCGTCTAATAACGATATCTTAAGAAGTAATATTGAGAAGGTAAAGTTATAGCTATTTCACCTATAACTTTACTTACCAAACTTAAGGTTATAACCATTTATACTATAACTTTGGGTTGCTTTTTAAAGGCATGATTTTAATAGTTTTAAAATCAATTTTCAAAAGATAAAATTTTTCAAATATATTTCGAAATCATGTGTATATGTGATAGAGATGAAATAAGGTTTGTTTAGGACAAATGATTTACATTATCCTATTGGCTAGTAAAACAGCTTATGAGTCGTCATGCTACCTAGGGTTTGCTAAATTATCTAAACCTAACCCTAATCTACTCCTTGATATTTTGACCTAGGGTTTCGGCTAAGATGGGCTTCTGGGCCGTATGGAGGCCGAGTTGACTCCCTATGCAAGTAAATATTATTAAATCAAATCTATAATATATTGCCATAAGATATTTTCATATCTTATTAATTAGATTTACCTTATTTACTTAATCAAATATTTAGTAGATTAAATTAAGAAGATATAAGATTTGTTTCTTATAAAACAAATTACCATGCCTCACGGCACCCCTAGGGTTTCGACCAAAACCCCTAGTGTCTCTCTTCTACTATATATACTCATGATGTTCATTAATTTAAATAAGCATTTTGAAATATAAATTCCTTGCAAACAATTTGAGTTTAAATTCTAATCGAGTAATTTATTTGTTTTGCATTTGAAAATCTTTTACGAAAAGTCGTGCTCTTTAATTTGCATATTAATTTTTAAGGTTATATTATAAGATAATAGTACTTCATATTGTTTCTACTTGTTCAATTGTGTAAACACCTAGAGGAACAATCAAGTGCTTTCTTAGTAACTTAAGATAGTCAAAACCGAATATCTAGTGATATTCAAATTGAGTTATAGCTAGAGTTAGTTATACTAGTGGGTTGATAATTTTGTAATCCGGAGAAAGGTACTAAAATTATTAATCGAGAATAGTGGACGTAGGCTTCGACGTGTGAAGCTGAACCACTTCAAATATCGTGTGTCTTTGAAATTTTCTTTATCGTTCATTTCATTACGTTTATAAATCGTTTAGTTAATTAGTTAAAGTTTAATCAATAAACTTTAAATAATTAATTAGTTCGATATAAAATAAAAAGTGGGCATAATTTTTAAATACTCAACTCCCCCCCCTCCGAGTATTTCGACTTGGATAGACTCTTCAATTGGTATCAGAGCCTCGTGCTCTTGATTGCCTAACCGCAAAGAGGCTGATCCGTCTATCTTTTTATTTTGTTTTATTTCCGCTGCCTTACACGTGTGAAATGGATTCCAATTATCTTAAGTGTCCTATCATTGATGAAAATAATTATGGACTATGGAAAAACATGATGACACACTACATAAAAGGACATGATTGGAAGTGCTGGACCATTATTAAGAATGGACCACACAAAATTTTGGTCGGATCTTCGGAAGGCACTACCTATGAGAAAAAGGAAGAAGACTATATTGAGGCTGACTACAAGAAGACAGAAAAAACTCAAAGGCGATAAGCCTCTTGCAAAACGGCATGACATTGACTGAATTCGATCGTTTTTCTTCTTGCACTTCGGCCAATGAAATATGGGATGGTCTTGAATTGGCATATGAAGGAACGTCAGCTATTAAAAATATCGTATTGACTTGCTGATTCAAAAATTTGAACTTTTTAAAATGGAAAAGAATGAATCACTCGATAGCATGTCAGCACGATTTTCTACTATCATTAATGAGCTCAAAAATATTGTTAGAACTTTTAACTCTGAGGATATTGCTAGCAAAGTACTTAGGAGTTTGACCAAGAAATGGCGTCCCAAGGTCACGGTTATGGAGGAAGTTAGAGATCTCACCTCTCTACCTTGTGCAGAACTAATTGGAGCTCTTATGGCTCATGAACTCGTCCTGGATGACGATGAGGCCGAGTCCAGTAACAGTAACAGCATGGCTTGCTTCTGCCAAGGAAGATGTCGATGCTGAAATAGAGGATGAAACGGTTTTGTTTGCTAAACGATTCAATAAACGAATTTTTAGAAACTAGCATGCAAAATCGTTCAATAACAACAACAAGTCCTATAATAAGAAAAGCTCTGAGTCTAAGAATACGTTTGCTAATAGAGGATGCTTCAAGTGCGGAGAATCCAGTCATACCCACATGGGAGAAAATTAAAGACAAAGCAAAGCGTGAGAAGACTAAGAAAAAGTTCAAGCAAGTAATGATGGCATCGTACTGGGGAAATCTTGGCACGGAGGACAACGAGGTATCTGAAGAAGAAGAAGAAGGTGCTAACCTATGCCTAAGCAAGCTAATCCTTGATCTATTTTCAGACGATGATAAAGATAGCATGGACTCCTATTGCTGCTTTCTAGGAGATTCAGATTCAGAAGAAGAAGAAGAAGAAGAAGAGGTAAGCTATCTTGAACTCAAGAAAAGCTTTAAGAAATTGTCTAAGAATGCTTTAATCGAATACTTTGAGCAATCTCTTATTATATGTCATGAACAAGATCTGGAGTTGAAAGATTTAAAAGAACAAATTCTCGATATTGCTGAAGAGAATCATCTCCTTAAAGTCAAGGCCAAGAAGCTCAAATCAAAAGTTACAACCAATATGGCTACAACTTCAGATGTGACTAATGTTAGGAAAAAGGTTCTTGAGTCTAAAGTTATAGCTAATGAAGCTATAACCTCATATCTGAAACTCAACATTAAGCATCTTCAAGCCAAGGTTACAGCTATTGAAGCTATAACCTTAGAATTGAGGAAAGTCAAAGAGCTTCTTGAGTCAAAGGCTACAGCTAGAGAAGCTGTGATCTCCGATCAAAAGAAGGAAATTGACTCTCTAACTCAGCAATTGAAGGAATCTAAAACCGTTCTATTAAATACAAAAAGAATGCATACTGAAATTGTACGAGCTCTTGACGAGAGATTCCAAAACTTTCGTGACAATTATGAAGAGACTCATCCTCCCAAGGTTATTGGGTCAGACCATTCCAAATGCGATAAAGAGATCCAGTCTTTAAAAGACTTACTCGTACATGCTAGAAAGGTCCGCTACAAGTGGGAAGGTAGCACACGTGTTCTAAATTTCCTAACTGAGCAATCAGGCAATAATATGAAAATGGGATTAGGACATGAGTGCTATGGTCGTAGAGACCACTCTAAATGCAGATCAACACCCGAACGATATTTCAGGAAGAGAAAATATGTCAATCTACCAGAATACTTGATCTGCAATTTTTGTGGTCATACGGGTCATATCCAAGAAAATTTTGTCAAATATGTTCAGGATTTAAGAAAAGAAATCAACTTTGTTAAAGCAATTGACACTGTTTTAGAGGATAATGACTTCTCCCCATCTGAACCTAGCACGAGAGAAGAACGTAACAATAATCATCGTTGGTTCTATGATATGAGCTTTGACTTTAAGAAGGCTACTGAATCAAAACAAACACCTAAGTCTAAAGAGTCTTTCAAAACAAAGGCTCCCCCAAAAAAACCTGAAAGTCCACGTCAAGAAGAACCTAAGACACAACCAAAGGTGGTTCCCAGACAAACCTATTCGTTTCCAAAACAAAAGATTATTAAACAAGTTTAGGTTAGAAAAGATTTAGTTTTTAGAGTGACTAACGTCAAAGGACCCAACTTAGCTTGGGTACCTAAAAACTGTATCTAATTATTTTGCAGGTTGTGGTGAAAAAAAATAATCTATGGTACCTTGATAGTGGATGTTCAAGGCACATGACTGGAGATGTTAATTTATTTCTTTCACTTGAACCCTTTGACAAAGGTAAAGTTACATTTGGTGAAAATAAGAAGGGTAAGGTTATTGGTATTGGTAAAGTTGGCATATCTTCTTCTCATGCTATTAGTGATGTTTATCTTGTTAGTGGTCTGAAGCACAATCTTTTAAGTATCTCTCAATTATGTGACAAGGAAAATAAAGTTGTTTTTCACTCAGATTCTTGTCGGATAATAATTGAAGGAATAAGCAGTATTTTGCTTGAAGGACAGCGTAAGAGGAATGTTTATATGATTGATTTAAATAATATTCCTACTAACTCGTTCACATGCATGAAAGTTACAACAGATGATCCTTGTCTTTGGCACAAAAGATTTGCTCACATTAGTTCAACTATTTTGAATAAATTAAAGAGATGGGATTGGTTGAAGGACTTCCTTCAATCAAATTTGATCAAGAAACTTTATGTGACTCGTGTGCTCGTTGCAAATATGTGAGATGATCGTTCAAACCTAAGAGAATGGTAAACACCAATGAACCACTAGAACTCATGCATATGGATCTATGTGGCCCAATGAAGGTAAGAAGTAGAGGCGGATCCAGGTATGTCTTCGTTCTAGTTGATGATTACTCTAGATATATTTGGCCATTCTTTCTCAATTCAAAAGATGAAACTTTTGAAGAGTTTGCAGTTCTAATGAAGCTTGCCCAAAATAAGTATAAATCAAAATTAGTTTCTATCCGTACGGATCATGGCACCGAATTTGATAACCATGCCTTTATAGAATATTGTATGGAGAATGGTGTTGGGCATAACTTCTCAGCACCACGAACCCCACAACGAAATGGTGTTGTTGAGCGTATGAATAGAACATTAGATGACATGGCACGCACTACGTTGTTATGTAGTGGTCTACCTTGTAATTTTTGGGCTGAAGCTATTAGTACTGCATGCTATGTACACAATCGTGCTTTGACTAGATCAATTCTTAAGAAGACTCCTTACGAGCTTCTTAAAGGACGTAAACCCAACATATCACATCTACGTTGCTTCGGGAGTAAGTGTTTTGTCCACAATAATGGCAAAAATAGACTGAGCAAATTTGATCCTATAAGTGATGAGTCTGTATTTGTGGGTTACTCTAATCATAGTAAAGCATATAAGGTTTTTAACAAGAGAACCTTATGCATAGAAGAAAGTGTTCACGTTGTGTTTGATGAGAATAACATGTTTGACAAAGCTGGACAGGATGAAGAAGAAGATTTGAACGAACATGATTTTCGACTATCTAGGGATGATCTTTCAGAATTGGATTAGGAATATAAAAAAATTGAGGGCACAAATGATGAACAAGGAAGCCCTTCGAATGATAAAGGAAAGAGAACTCAGAATATAGTTGATGATATTATAACCTCTTCTCAATCCAAGCAATTGGAAACTGAAGTTATAGCTGATGATGCTATAACATCAAATCCAAATCAAAGAACAAGATCTAGAGTTATACCTGATTCTGTTATAACCCCAGGATTGGATTTAGGGGAAACGAGGGTTGGACCTCAATTATTCGAAGAAGGTGAGCCAAGTTCAGATGACGATGTGCCTCCTGTCTCTAAGAAATGGAGATATAAAGATTCTCATCCAATGAAAACTATCCTAGGAAGTTTAAATAAAGGAGTTCGAACTCATAGAAAACTTAAAAACTTTTGCTCATTTGACTCCTTCCTCTCCACCATTGAGCCATCAAATATCAAAGAAGCACTTGCATAACCAGATTGGATCGTGGCCATCCAAGAAGAGCTTCAACAGTTCAAACGGAATAAAGTTTGGCATTTGGTTCCGAGACCTAAATACCGAACTGTTATTGGTACAAGATGGGTTTTTAGAAACAAGTTGGACGATAAGGGAGTTATTGTACGAAATAAAGCCAGATTGGTTGTACAAGGGTATAATCAACAAGAAGGAATTGACTATGACGAGACTTTCGCTCCCGTAGCCAGACTTGAAGCTATTAGGCTATTAATAGCTTTTGCTGCTCACCAAGGAATTAAATTATTTCAAATGGACGCTAAGACAGCATTTCTTAACGGTTATTTGAATGAGGAGGTTTTTGTTGAGCAACCTACAGGATTTCTCGATAGCAAGTTTCAAAACCATGTTTTCAAATTCGATAAAGCATTATATGGTTTGAAACAAGCTCCTAGGTCTTGGTATGACAGATTATCAAAATATCTTCTTGAAAGTTGTTTTAAAAGAGGATCTGTCCACAAAACCCAATTCTTGAAATCCGAAAATTCCGATCTATTAGTTGTACAAATTAATGTTGACGATATTATTTTTGGTTCAACTAATAATCATTTGTGTAAGTACCTTTCAGAATTGATGACCTCTGAATTCGAGATGAGCATGATGGGAGAACTCAAGTTCTTCCTTGGGCTTCAAATTCAACAAACTAGTGAAGGAATAATGATACACCAATAGAAATACATCAAAGAGTTGATCAAGAAATTTGGTATGGAAAATTCTAATTCTAAGCCAACACCTATGATTATAGATAAGAAGTTGACTAAGGATGAAGACGGTAAGTCTGTCGATGAGACAACTTATCGAGGTATGATTGGCTCACTTCTTTATTTAACTGCAAGTCGTCCTGATATAATGTTTAGTGTATGCATATGTGCTCAATTTCAATCGTGCCCTAAAGAATCGCATATGATTGCAGTTAAGAGAATTTTGAAGTATTTAATTGGTACATCGAAATTATATCTGTGGTATCCTCTTGAGTGTAATTTCGATCTCATAGGGTATTCAGATGCAGACTATGCAGGTTGTTCACTTGATATAAAAAGTACTTCCACCATAGCTACATTTGTTGGACCTTGCATTATTACATGGAGGTCAAAGAAGCAAAATTCTGTTGCGTTATCTACAGCTGAAGCCGAGTATATTACCGCTGGGTTGGTATGTTCTCAACTCTTATGGCTTAAGCAACAGTTATGTGATTACGGTGTTAACGTTGGGTGTATTTCCATTTTATGTAATAATACGAGTGCTATAATTATATCTAAGAACCCTGCGCAGCACTCGCGTACTAAGCATATAGACATTAGACACCATTTCCTACGTGACCATGTAGATAAGGACAACATAAGACTGGAATTTTGTAGTACTAAAAAACAATGGGCTGACATTTTTACCAAAGCATTGGCTAGAGAACGTTTTAAGATTTTACGGTTGGAAATTGGTTTAATTGGTGGCAACTAAACTTGTCATAACTATTTTATTTCCTATATGACTGACTAGATTTGATGAGATTGTATGACTGTGTCCGTATTTTTCGTTACAAGTTTATTTGTGTTAAATGTTATATTATGATACAAGAATATTCCGTTTGCTAGACATATAAATATTTTGTGTCTTAATACGAACCATAACTTCGGTAACAAATTATTCTTCCATATCCCCTTTACCGAAATTTTTACCTAAATTCTATCTTTACCTAATATTATCTTACCATATTTTCCAAAAAGATTTACCTTAACTATCTTTCCTAATCTTTTATGTATATATGATATAAAAACAAAAACAAAAAAGGGGAAAGAACCCTAATCATATCTTTAGCCGTCGATACCCTAGCCTAATTTCTCCATAATGTAAATTGCATTTACCACTCATTAAAAGCCCCACCTTCCTCACGTCTCCATCGCCCTCACCACTTTCTAAAAATTTCTTTTCTCCTCAAACCTCTCAACCTCTCAACTTTCATCACCATGGCCATCAAACCACAAACCCGTCTTCATACACCATCTACTTGGTCTTAATGTAAGACCGAGACCCCAAAACCCACATGCAATCCCTCCAATCAACCCGAAACCACTCCTTCACCTCCATCAAACCCAAGACCGATAAATCCCGACCATAACCGGGAGGATACGAGAGTCGAGGGAAAGCGACGCAAGCTAAATAAGGGAAAGAAAAAGATGGTAGTAACGGAGGAGCCGGAGGAAAACGTGGAGGTGGTGATGAGTAGAGACGGTCAACAAAGAACTTTGTTCAAATCTCTGATGCCGAATGCTACGGTGGTCGGGTTGGATAAGCTTCGTCTCACAGCACTTGAGAGACAACGAATAAATAATGTTCTTCGGTATCACATTCATGGAGGCCGTTCTTATCCACCGGAATTGTACGAAAAAATCGAGGCTTTGGGATTTTTCAAGGATTTATTGAACTTTCAAGAATGGAGCAAGATAAGCTCTTTGACTCGTCCTATTTATCCGATTAAGGTAATCTAGTTTTTCGCTTTAGTTTCAGTTAGAAAGGGTGTCATGCATGCGATTTTTAACGGGTCAGGAGTAAAAATCTACGCCATTGACTTTTGTACTCTGTTTTCAGTCCCTGATGATGGGATTGAAATTAAGCCAAGTGCTGAATGGGGAGATGTGTCGGAGGAGGAAAAGTTGTTAATCAAAAGTCTTTTGATGATAGTCCCACCGGCACTAGTAATATGCTCGGGGGACTCTTCTCGCCAAAAATTAAATTTTTCTTAAACCATTTTATGGAATACAGTGGTTCCTCGCCGTGGTGGTCGTGATAAGCTCTCAAGTTATGAGATGGTACTTTTGTATCGGTGGTTGGAAGGGCAAAAGGTTAATCTTTTTATGCTTGTTTGTCATCGTATCCTTCAAACGAGTGTCCAAGTTACCGAGGACAAGTTCTACTCTACCTTGGACTTGCCCTATGGTGTTTGGATCTCTTGGTTGTTGGAGCACAAGGGTGTCGTTAGTGGTGAAAGTTATGGTGTTTTAATTAAGGATGAAATGAATGACTCGGTGTTGCGATTGATGAAAATAGAGGCGATAGGACCCAATTTGGTGTTTTTCTCAAAAGGGGTTGTGGTGGATAAATCCTCCGATGCTGTCGTGGCTTTCGAAAATAAGTTGGACTCGTTTATGGCAAGTGTTGATGTTAAGATGGATGTTCAAACCAAGTTGTTGGAGCAATTGGTTGCGGGTGTGGGTAAGGAACCGGTTGTGGCTCCTATGGATTTGGGTCGTGGTTATGACGAGTTGTTAGCTCGCTTAAAGGAGTTTGAAGCACATCTCATGGTTGTGGACAGGGTTGCTGATTCGTGTATGCATGAGGCTATTCGTCAATCCACTTCGTTGGCCAATTTGTGTAGTCAAGGAGAAGCGGTGATGCTAGCAGGACGAGCTATGAGAGCCGAGATGTGACAAATCTTTGAGGCTACTAAAGCCTTGTCTATGAAGGAGCTCAATTTCAATCGATGTCTTACGGCCCAAGCAACTCAAGTGGGCTCGTGTCTTGATCGTCTTACCTCCCTTGAGTTTCGTACCCGTCCTGGTTATGTGAACCCCCACCGTGTCAACCACAACATACCCTAGACCGTCTTTATCCTTGCTTTCCATCATTAGACTTTATTTTGTGTATTTGTCTAATTCGGCACATTTTGGCTTTAAACTCTATTCGGCTCGTTAGGGACTAATACTTGTTATCATATTCGGCCCTTTGGCATTAAACTCCTTGGTTTGTATTATACATATTTTATATTCTGCATGCTTATCGTAGATTACTTTCTCGTTTTATAATCTTTCTTTGCATGTTTAATACGTGTCTTGATCTATATTATTCTACTTGTTTTATGTCTTTTCTCGTCTTTTCGATGATGTCAAGAGGGGGAAGAAAATGACCGTGACTTAAGTATTTGGCTAAGCTTGCTCCTTGTCAGAACCTTTAATCTCTTAAGGTCCTTAGATGCTATACTTTGTACATAAGTGGATTGTTCTTGCGTTTAACTAACTATGACTTTTATAGTATTGTGTTGAGGGGAAACTTACACTTAGTCACAAATCGTAAGAGACTTGTCATCATCAAAAAGGGGGAATTTGTTGAACCATATAGACATATGATTAGTTTTGATAATGACAAGTGTGTATTTGATATTATATATACTCTTGCTCGTAATCGTTTGTTTAGTCTTTAATAGATTGATTAAAGTTTACAATTTGCGCAAGTAATGTTATAGAAATCTTGGCTATAACATTGAAGATTTGTGAAGCATTGTTCAGTAATGTTATAGCAGCTTGAGCTATAACATTGAAGATTCTTAAAGCATCATAGTAACTGTAACAAGTTTGAAGTATGATGATCATTCAAGCAAAAGGCTCGATCAAGTCTTTAATAAGTTCCAGATGAAGGGCTTATGATCGAGATAAAGAGATGATCCTACCCCTGAAGATCTCGAAGAAGATTAGATAGTATAGGACATCGTCTAATAACGATATATTAAGAAGTAATATTGAGAAGGTAAAGTTATAGCTATTTCACCTATAACTTTACTTACCAAACTTAAGGTTATAGCCATTTATGTTATAACTTTGGGTTGCTTTTTAAAGGCACGATTTTAATAGTTTTAAAATCAATTTTCAAAATATAAAATTCTTCAAATATGTTTCGAAATCATGTGTATATGTGATAGAGATGAAATAAGGTTTGTTTAGGACAAATGATTTACATTATCCTATTGGCTAGTAAAAGGACTTATGAGTCGTCATGCTACCTACGGTTTGCTAAATTATCTAAACCTAACCCTAATCTACTCCTTCATATTTTGACCTAGGGTTTCGGCTAAGATGGGCTTATGAGCCGTATGGAGGCCGAGTTAACTCCCTATGCAAGTAAATATTATTAGGTCAAATCTATAATATATATATTTTTTTTTGATGACGAGAGGGTTGAATCCCCCCTGGCCCATGAATTCCCGCACCATCACATGGACCATGTAAGCCACCCCTTCGGGGGCTGCAGTGGCCAAGTGATCATCGCCCAGCTGGTAGTCGAACCCGGGACCTTCTATAATATATTGCCATAAGATATTTTCATATCTTATTAATTAGATTTACCTTATTTACTTAATCAAAATATTTAGTAGATTAAATTAAGAAGAGATAAGATTTGTTTCTTATAAAACAAATTACCATGCCTCACGGCACTCCTAGAGTTTCGACCAAAACCATAGTGTCTCTCTTCCACTATATATACTCATGATGTTCATTAATTTAAATAAGACTTTCGAAATATAAATTCCTTGCAAACAATTTGAGTTTAAATTCTAATCGAGTATTTTATTTGTTTTGCATTTGAAAATCTTTTACAAAAAGTCGTGCTCTTTAATTTGTATATTAATTCTTAAGGTTACGTTATAAGATAATATTACTTCATATTATTTCTACTTGTTCAATTGTGTGAACACCTAGAGGAACAATCAAGTGCTTTCTTAGTAACTTAAGATAGTCAAAATCGAATATCTAGTGATATTCAAATTGAATTATAGCTAGAGTTAGTTATTCGCGTGGGTTTGTAATTTTGTAATCCAGAGAAAAGTACTAATATTATTAATCGAGAATAGTGGACGTAGGCTTCGACGTGTGAAGCTGAACCACTTCAAATATCGTGTGTCTTTGAACTTTTCTTTATCGTTCATTTCATTACGTTTAAAAATCGTTTGGTTAATTAGTTAAAGTTTAATCAATAAACTTTAAGTAATTAATTATTTAGATATAAAACAAAAGGTGGGCATAATTTTTAAATACTCAATTCACCCCCCCCCCCCCTCCCCCCCTCCCCCTTTCTCGAGTATTTCGACTTGGATAGACTCTTCATGTAGAATTCATGCATTTCATATAGCTTCATGCATTTTCATTTGCATACATTTCCTATCGTTTTGTCCATTGAGGACAATGTCCACACTAGTGTGGGGATAAGAAATTCTGACATCTAACAATTCCGACATCTAACCTATTACAATAATGAACAAAATTTAAAAATTTAAAAATTCCAAAAACATGTTCTTCCTTTGTAGCGTAGAATTGTATATATATGTTTGTTTGTCACTCTTATCACATGGGGACGACTACGCCACATTCGAAGCATAAAGGATAAAGAAGACTGCATGGTATGACCTTTCCCAATGTCCTTCTCCCTTTCTTATATGTTAATGAAATTGTGGCTACTTTTCTTGATGCGGTATGAACCTATATGATGTTAGGAGTTGCATTTAGTTTATATGGCATAATAGTTGTGTGGACATAGCCACCTACATGCCAGGCCAATCTGTGGACGTATAACGGTCTTTTTGAAAGCCACGCTCGGCGGCGTAAAAATGCTTTCGACCGGATCGTTTTAGATCGGTCGGTTTCGTCTCGGTAAGGGTCTCGAAACGATTATAGATGTTCGGAGTCACCACCAAGCATTTGTGGGATGCCTGGAACCCGTTCGAATTCCACTTTATAACTCGGTCAAATCGAAGTACAAAAAACAGCGTTTGACATAGGTACTAAAGATAAGGAAATCGTCCCTCTTTAGCATCCTATCTCTATAATGACTCTCGTACACGCTGGATAAGGTCGTACACTATCCAAAGTTTCTGAGTAAGAGGTGAAGGTACGTATTGGGAAGCCCTTTAATCAGACACCCAATCCCGCCCGCGTTTAGCGGCCTCTACTGATCGATCTTGGTTGCTTGAATGCAAAAGTTGATAAAACGGCATCCAATGATTTAAACCTAACATGTGAGAGCTTTCTAAGTCGGTTGATTTAATACAAGTATCAAGTATAAGATGTCGAGTTGGATTAATGGTTGATTTGCATGCAAGACGGAAATTAAACATCCATTTACCGTATTAGGTTTAGGGTGCATAACATGATCCATTTGTCTTAGTAAGGCATTTTGCAAATATGGTTTTGGATAATCAAATAGTCATCTGATCCGTCCTATATCCGGGTTAACCGGAGTCGGGATCGTCCTAGACTAATGCTGGAAGGGAACAGGCGATACAAGGGGCCTCCCTCTGGTTTTGAAAATGAGAAATGGAGAGCCTGTTTAGGCGCGGGTTAGCCCACGGTTTATGTGCCGTGTTTTGACCTTTTAGAAAACGTTATAAAACGTGTTGAAAATGAGTATTTGAACCCGGTTTGATTTGAAGGGGTCGTTTATACCGCATTTGTTGATTTGAAGAACTAGACTCGAATAATCATCATCATTTTGATAATATTCGGTGTCGGGTTCGATTTGACAAACTTGAAATGAATAGTTTTGAAAATGATTATGTACTAATTGTTTTAAGTCCATTTGAATGTTATTAGTCGATACTCGTCATCGTACCCGGGTTAAAATCCGGCATGGTATGTAGAACCAAGGATGACTTTGTGTTGATGACTAATATGTTTGTTTGAAAATGTAAAGAAATGAAATAAAAGGCTTTAAAATACCTTTTAAATGTCATTAACCAAATATTATCACCGAAACACGGATTTAACCGTCATGGTATGAGGAACCAAGGGTGAAAAATGCTTTATGGTTAAAACATGTGAAATAAAATAACAATGGTTCGAAAATACTTGAAATGGTGAAAACCGATTACAAATATGAAAAATGGATTAAGGGAAATGACGAGAACAAACACGGTTGATCTCTGGTCTGAATACCCCATTTAGGCGCGGGCTAGTTGCCGACCTAAGGGGCTTCTGCCTCAGACCAAAAAATCGGTTTTGGCTCGTTTATTCCATGTTTTGGTTCATGTTATGCATGTTTTAGCATGTTATAGTCATGAAACGAATGAAAACATAATAAAAGAGGATTTTTACACCCTCATACTTACATGTTTGGTTATGGCGAGTGAGCGACGTAAGTGTAAAAACTCGTTTTATCGGAAAAAACTCGGTTTAAAACCGTTTTGGTAAGTAAAAAGAGTGTTTTAAGCTTTAGTGATGGTGTAGTGGTCGAATTGGTCGGTCAAGTGATTTAATGCACGATGACGGTACCAAACAATGTGTAAGGCTCGTGTTTACGATCGGTAGGTCGTAAATACGCGTCGAGTTGTGACTTAAGAAGTCGAGTCGAGAATTTTAAGGGAGAAAAGAGGGCGCGGACACTCGCGTAACTCTCAAATGGGTGGAATTTGAGGGGTATTTATAGGAGAATGAGTGGTTGTGTGAGTTTTGGGCGACGTGGCCACTTGGGCTGCTCAAAGAGGCGCGAGCCACGTCGCGAGTCTTCGAGGTGTGTTGTCGCTTTCACAACAAACGCAATCATGATTTGTTCTATCCTAGGTTTTGTAGTCACATGTTTGGTACTTGACCAACATGAATCCGGGAAAACTTAAGGTAGAAGGTTTGGAAAGTTTTGTTTTTGGTGGTTGACTCGGTTTGACTCGTTGTTGGAGTCGGGATTTGAATTTTTGAGTCGGTTTTTGGTCCGGTGTCGGTTTTGACTCTAGTTAGTGTCATTGCGACCCCGTCGTCGTGCATTAAACACTCCAGGTATTTTTGAAATGTTTTTAAATGTTTTATTTTCGAAATCGTTTTAAGTTTTCCGACGTAAAGTTGTACACAAATTGTCGATCAAACGCCGCGATTCCAAAACATGTTGTAGTCCGATAATCATCGGGTGTTTGTTGGAGTCTCAACAGAGATCTGGTATCTCTGAGCCCCCACTTTGACTGAGGCTTGGACAGGGCGAAAGTCAAAGTAGAGCCCCTAGGTCAATCGAAGATTACAACCTGGAGACCCAAGCGACGTCGAGGTGGCTCGAAAGGATTCGGGCCAAGGACCTGCCGTCGGTAAGTGCGACGCCAAGACGACTCGAGGGTACGAATCAAGGACCTATCGTCGGGAACAGTTTAGAGTCTGTCGACTGTCCGTGCGGGTCGTTTAAAGTCCGTTAGACTACGTACGAAGGCTCGCCAGCCATAGGAAGGAGTCATACCTGAGGCATCTTCGGATATGTCCTCGCACGTTTGCGGACAAAGGCTCGCTAGCTGTGGTAAGGAAATGTACCCGAGGCATCTTCGGGATCTATCCTTGAGTATCTGCGGACAAAGGCTCGCCAGCCAACGGTAAGGAAATGTACCCGGGGCATCTTCGGGATCTGTCCTTGGATGGTTGCGGACAAAGGCTCGCCAGCCAACGTTAAGGAAATGTACCCTAGGTATCTTCGGGATCCGTCCTTGGATGGTTGCGGACAAAGGCTCGCCAGCCATAGGTAAGGAAATGTACCCGAGGCATCTTCGGGATCTGTCCTTGGATGGTTGGGGACAAAGGCTCGCCAGCCATAGGTAAGGAAATGTACCCGATGCATCTTCGGGATCTGTCCTTGAAAGGTTGGGGATAAAGGCTCGCCAGCCATGATAAGGAAATGTACCCGAGGCGTCTTCGGGATCTGTCCTCGGCTGCTTGCGGAAAAAGGCTCGCCAGCTAAAGGTAAGGAAATGTACCCGAGGCATCTTCGGGATCTGTCCTCGACTGCTTGCGGACAAAGGCTCGCCAGCCATGGGTACGGTCGGTTAATGGACCATGGGAGTAGCCGCGTCGAATGGGCTTGTTTTGAAAGTAGCGAACTCGTGATGCCGCTGTGGGAATAGTGAGTATGGATTTTCACTATCACTGTTTTTTGAAATGAGCGGGTTCCGCGGGGAAGCCCCCTGCTGGTATTTGAAAGAATAGTGAATTTGGAATCTTCACCATTCGTCGTTCTTCTTTGAATTTGAAGTGGCGGTTTCGATCACCGTTTGTTTTAATTTTGAAGGAAAATAGCAAATTTTGAGTTTGCTATGACGTTTGGAGTGACGGTTTATATGCCGCCGCTGACGTTCGTAAGAAATAGTGAATTTGGAATCTTCACTATTAATTGAAGTGACGGTTTATGTGCCGCCGTTGACATTTGATGGAAATAGTGAATTTGGAATTTCCACTATTAATTGAAGTGACGGTTTATGTGCCGCCGTTGACATTTGATGGAAATAGCGAATTTGGAATCACTATTAATTGAAGTGACGGTTTATGTGCCGCCGTTGACATTTGATGGAAATAGCGAATTGGAATCTTCACTATTAATTGAAGTGACGGTTTATATGCCGCCGCTGATATATGTGGTGAAAATAGTGGAATTCAATTTCCAACTATTATCTTAAAAATGACGGTTTTAATTGCCGTCGCTTAAAATTTGGAGAAATAGCGGTTTTTGAATTTTCGCTATTATTTTTTGAAATTTTGAAGGGAAATGGTGAATTTTGATTTCACCATTATTTTTGAAATTGGCGGTTTTGATCGCTGTTTGCTTGAAAATTTTCGAAAATAGTGAATTTAAAATTTCACTATTCGATTGGAGGGACGGTTTATGTGCCGTCGTTTAAAGCCTTCGAAAATAGTGAATTTAAGTTTTCACTATTTGTTTTTGAGAAAATGACGACCTTTAATATCGTCGAAGAAAATTCGAAGTTGACACGGGAAATTGGGCTAAAGCCCAAAATTCGCTGAAAGAGCAAAGGGGAGGCCTGGTTTAGGCGCGAGCAACCTGGCGAACCAAAGGGGCTTCCCTATTTTTCTGTAAAAGACGCGAGGTTGGTCCACATATCAACATCACTTCATCTTCTTCCTTTCGACACAAAAACCCGCAAAAATCGCCATTTGAAGGACCTTTGCTAGCTTCTACTCGTGCCATCATCAACAATGTCATCTCAAGGTAAGTATTTCCTCTTGAATTCATTCAAATTTGTTGATCTTTAGCTTGATTGAATTAGGGCGAATTTTACCCTAAAAATCGAATTGGGCGTTTTTGATTGAGCCTATTTCGAGTGAAATTGATGCTTGCATTAGGTTAGAAACCTGTTTAGGAGTATAGGGGTGCTTTTAGTTTGCATTTTGGTCCCCGTTCCCGCTCCCTATGCTCGAAAAACGTGAGTGAGGCGAGAAACCGTCTCAATTTGCAATGCCAAGTTTATTTGCTTGGGTAATGGGGCCCACTAGGTTGCATTGTAGTTGGGAAAACCCGTATTCGCCATTTATGGACCTTTGTTGGATATTTGTGGGCAAAATTGGATTTTTGCCTTTTGTGACGGTCTTACGTCTGAAAAAATAAGCGCCTGTTTGGGCTTGAATTGAGTCAGTTTGCCTTGCAATGGACCTTATTGGTAATTTAGGTCATTTTGAGGAGTGATAAAATCACGTTTGCCTTTTTGCGGTCGTTTTTGAATTTTGACCGGTTTGGGCTCAAATTAGCGTATGAATTGCCTTTTTGAGACGTAGAAAAATACCCCATTGTGTCGGGAATGTATTTTGGTTTGTAGGCGGACCTTGTATGGGTCTTGAAATGCTGTTTTTGTGATTTTGACTCGTCTTTTGCTTGAAAAGAGGGACGAGTCGTTTTTGTGTTTGTTTTTTGTGAACTTTGTTTGGTTGGTATTTTGGGCGGGATTGCCCTTGTTTTGCATTGCAGGTTATGTTTTTTTTGGGTTTATCCATTTCAAGCCGTCGTAATGCCGAAATTCCGGCTAACGTCTTTTGTTTGTAGGAGAGTGTTCGGGGCAGGCCGAGTTCATGGCTGCGACTCTTGGGGAGTTGTTCGGGACGGGCCCGGTTAGCACGCCCGTCGTGGTTGTGGAGGACGTCACCGAGGAGGAGAGACCTCCTGAGCAGACAGTTGGGGCCTCAGGGGCCGTCGAGGAGCGTGAGGAGCCCATTGTTGGGGCTGCTAGTACTGGGAGAGCTCAGACTGGGGCTGAGGCGAATACCTCCGGGAGGAGGGTTTCTACGAGGGAGCGTCGTCCTCGAGGGACCAGACGGTCGTTGCGGGATGTCAACAGGGTCGTTGTGTTGGGCCCTACCCACCACGTCGAGTCTCGCGGCCATAAGAGACGGAGAGTGGAGACAGCCGAGGATGATGCTGCTGTTGCGAGTTGGAGAGCCAGGCGAGTTACGGCCCCGCGGGGGTTGCTTTTACGGGCGGCGCCTGAGTGGGCCGAGGGTTTTGACGGTAGCCAGTTGTTGCTTCGACTGGACCGACACCTTTCCTACCGTGCTCACGAGGGCATGGTGAGTCGTGTTCCCCGGTTGAATTTTGTCACTTTTGAAGTGTCGGGCCTAAATAGGCATTCTGACGTTGTCTGTTTTTGATTTCAGGAGATTGGCACCATGAGGACTTTCTCGGGCTTTTCTACCTGCTTGGGTTTCTACGACGTTCTCCGAGCCGGGTCGAGGGCGTTGATAGAGAGGTCGGCTTTTGGGCCGTTGGTGGCCGCTTGGCGGGACATTCACAGGTCTTCGATTAGGGCGAACCTGTGTTTGATCCGCGCTATGTTGGATCGGTACTGGGATTCGACGTCGTCGTTCCATATGGAGTTTGGGGATGTTGGCGTGACCTTAGAGGATTTTGCCATGGTATCCGGCCTTCCCTGTGGCGAGTTGCCCATTGAGTTTACCGAGACGCCGGAGAGAGTGTCCTCTCCTGCGGTCACTGCTTTGATCGGTACTGCTTTGCCGGAGCCTTCCGACGTCACTCCGTACTTGATCGCGAGTTCGTAGGTGAAGGACCACTTCACTGGGAGGGGGACAGGTGTTACTCCGGCGCCGTTAACGAGCCCGGAGGCGGAGGTTGAGGCCGACACGAAGGAGGCGCGGCTGTGGTTGTGGTACTTCTTGGGTGCCACGTACTTTGGTGACAAGGGCGAGCGCTTGTCGGCCAAGGTGCTTCCTCTCCTCACCGACCTTGACACTTTAGGTCGGTTTGACTGGGTTACGCCGGCTTTGGCGAGTTTCACCCGGTACTTGTACGCGGCGGTGCGTCCGGAGACAGTGGGGGCGGGTAGTGCACCTGCTTTGGTTGGTCCCGGCCTCATCTTTGAGGTACGAGTATTTTTGTGGTAGTTTTTTTTTTAGTTTGATTTTGATTTTGATTTTGGCAATTTTTGAGAAATTGGCTGATTTGTGTTTGCTGTGTTTGATTACAGGCTTGGTTGTATGCTTACTTCATTCCCCTGCGTCCGGGGACCTCAGACGGTGTTCCTTCGGCCTACCCTGCCGTGAGGGGTTGGACGGTGGCTCGGAAGAAGTCGATTAAGTCGACTTACGAGGACTGCAGGCGTCGCGTGAACAAGCTTCGGGTTGCTGATGTAAGTTTCCGCTCTCTTCCCCTTCTCCTTTATAGAAATAGATAGAGATAGGATGATTAGGTAGCTCATGAAGCCCCAAGTTAGCTGAATAGCTTTGCTTTGAATGCAGTTTGTTGGGCGGCCTTGGGAGCACTACACGGGTGTACCGGCTGCCATCAGGGAGTGTTTGCGGCCTCGCAGCTCTCTGTGTCTGTACCTGGAGACGACGATTGAGCCGGTTTGGTACTTGGGCGAGCGTTTAGTTCGCCAGTGCTTTACCGAGACTTTCGTCCTACCGGTTGACCCGCCTAGGGTGTTGTTCCAGGAGTCGACCCCTGACGAGGTTGAGGAGCACCTTCACGGTCGGGGAGGTGAGGAGCTGTTAATGCGGGACGTCGACTACGACACCTTCCGGTTGTCGAGGCTTGCTTGGTACCCGATTTAGGTATGTTTTACTCTTTTCTTTTGTTTTTCATTGCCTCTCTTGATAGGAGGGTTTGTCATCTTTGATGTGGATCCAAATGGCAGGGAGTCAACCCGCTGATGAGGACTCAGCCCCCAGCTTTCCCGACGGAGACCACTTTTCAGGGGCCGGGTGGCGAGGAGCTTCAGTTGCGCTTACCGGAGCCCGCGGCGGCCGAGGTGACCGATGCCGGCATGGAGTGGAGGTTGATTGTTCTGAGGGTGAGTTCCTGACTTGAACACTTTCTCCAATTATACTTTGCCTTACATTGTATTGAAGGACATTTTTGTTTTGCAGGTGACGACTGCTAGTCACCAGGGCTTGTGGCGGATGACTAACCGCTGGAGGGCGCTTGCTGGTGACCTGGCTATGAGGGAGGCTCGGCTTTCTCAGGTACGTTTTGTGTGTTGTTTTTCTGTATTTGGTGTTGTATTTCACGTTTTTAGATCTTGAGGAACTTTTATTGTGTTTTGTAGGGCACTGCGGATCCGGCGGAGCTTGCTCGGGTCCGTGCTGAGTTGGAGGCAGCCAGGTCGATGATCGCGGGCCAGGAGCTGGGGATCATCCGTCGGGACCAGGACTTGAGGCGTCGTGAGGACGAGCTGCAGAGTCGAGACGCGGAGATTGCCTCCCTTAGGGCTCAGTTGGCTGCGGCGCAGGAGCTTCGCGTCGTGATGGAAGAGGAGACGCTGGAGAGTTCTCCGGAGAGGGAGCCTGAGCAGATGGTGGTGTCTGTGTTGGCGTTGACCCCTAGTGAGACCAGGACTGGTCCGACGGGAGACGTCGAGTAGATTTTGTAGTTTGTCCGTGTCTTGGACTCTTGTCTGTACATATTTACATTTTACGTGAGGCGGTTTGTATATATGTGTTTTTGGATTGTGGTTTATTTTGTGATTTTTGGCTTTTTTGTGTTGTGTTTTAGAGGAGCGCTGTCGGCTGCTGATTCTCCATTTGATGTTTGCACCAATTCCTGCATCATTAGTATAGAAAACAGGCAACAGATAGCACATATACATAAATGCAAACACGTAGAAGCATTTGATTGAAAACACGTAAAGCATTTGATTGAAAACCAAAATTAATTAATATGACTTGAAGTTAAAATTGAAACTTTGAAATGAATTTTGAAAATTCCGTGACAAATCGTCACGTTCGGAATTCAAAAAGAATTAATTTGAAAATTTGAGCAATTAACTCGTGTTGTGAATTAAATTGCATCGAAATTATTGAAAATTGACTCGAAAAAATCAAACTCAAACCGTCAGGAAAGAATTTTAGAAAAGGACTTTTGCGAGTATATTTGATTTTTGAGGTCAAGACTCGAGTTTGTGAGTGCTTGAATTTTTGAGGAAAATTGATGTCGTGTTATCAATCTTCGATTTTGATTTTTGAATTGCGAAAAAGCGAAAAATTTCCGGAATTTCGACTGACATGGAAAGGATCCATCGCGGATCGGGGCGACTAGCCCTTCCCCCCTTAAAAAAAGAAATAAAAATCCATATGTTTAAAGCTGCGTCATGGAAACCGTGTCAGATTTCGTAAAACGCGAAAACAAGGAAATGTGAGTGTGAGGAAACACAAAATGTCCCGGATCATCCCGAAGAGGCGCGAGCTTCCTGGCGGGAGGTTTGAGGTGTCAGGAGAAAACACATGTTGAAAGAGACAAGTCAACAGCGGGAATCCTGGAGAAGCCTCAAAGAGGCGCGAGCAGCCTGGCGATGGAAGCCGGCTCTCCCCTTTTTCTGAAAAATGCGCTGATCATCTTGTATAAATAGGGACGTTTGCGCTTCATTGTTTCATCATCCGAAACACAAAATCATCTCTACAAAACCTCTTCTTCTTCCACAAAAATATTTCATGGATGCTTTTGAGAACGCCTTGCGACAATGGTGCCGGGATTTGTCGCCTCCCGAAAAGTATCAACTCGCTTGCATGGGAGTCGGTCAATTGTTAGTGCTTCGTCAAGTCAAGGTGCAACCTTCGTTTCTTGAAGCATGTTCTCGGTTTTAGGATTCGAAACACCATGTTTTCGTTTTCCCGAAAGGTGAGCTTTGTCCTCTTGCCGAAGAAGTTGGAGCCATTGGTGGGTGGTCGGGTTGTGTTCCGGTGCTTCCCCGACTCGGTTGTGCTACAAGGAGAAATTTCGTTCCATGTTGGGCTTATCAACAAGCCAAATCAACTTTCTTCTTGCTCCACATGGTGTGGATATGTTGGCTCTTATCAACATCTTTTCGAACCGATTAGATGCTAATGTCTCGGAGGTGGCTAGGAGAAGGGCTCTTGCATTTTGCCTTGTCCATGTGTACCTCTTTGTTGATGTCTTGAAGAAGGAGAGGCCAAGATGCCATGGTAGCATGACCCTTATCCATGTGATTGAGCAAATGGAGTATGGTAGAGATCCATCATGGTTGGTGCTTGGAGAGATTATCCAAGCTTTGGACAAGGAAGGCTCTTCTGGAGAAGCTCCCTCTTTTGGATCCCCAAGGATCCTCCAAGTGTGGCTATTAGAGAGGCTAAGGTATGTAGAGCCTCCGGTTGATCCTTCTTCTTACTCCTTCCGTCACCTTACTATGAGGAAGAAGTTGTACCCGGATAGTTTTGCTTCCACCGAGGCTTATTGGGCCGCAAGATTGGCGGAGGAGGGTGGTCCTCATATCCGTTGGGTGGTGTCGTGGTGGCACTTTAGGTCCTTCACGGGGTTGCCCGCTTCGGGTGCTAGTCCTCGTTCTTTGATGGTGGTAGGCTTGAAGGTTGTTTCCTTCATATATCCCGAAAGGCTCATGCGGCAAATGGGGCGTCAACAAAAGGTGCCCGCTCAAGACACTCTTGTCCAAGAGAATGTTTTCCGGAACTCCGAGCTTGTGGGGTTCTTCGAAAGATGGTGGGCCACTCGGCCACTTTGGGAGGTACCAAACCCCGTTGCCACGACATGGGTGACTCCCGCTTATGTCAAATGGTCGTGTGCTCCGTCCTTGGAAGAGAGATCCAAATTCCGTAAGGACGAGGTTGTCGACTTGAAGTACCGAGAGGTTGGCAAGGCCAACCGTGCCTTCTTTGGGGAGTATGTTGATGGAGCTACTCCCGATGTGATGAGACCACCGAAGAGGAGGAGTTCCGGTCCCAAGAATATGGTGGGTCGCGCATTGGCCCGTCTTGGGTCGAATATGGGGTCTTGTGCTAGACCGGAGGCCATCACCATCTTAGATCCGTTGAGGATCCGTTCCGAGGAAGAAATCCATGCTAGGCGGGCCAACAAGAAGAGCAAGGGGAAGATGTACCCCGAAGGAAAAGGCAAGGGTAGAATGGAAGAGTGAAGACCTCCATTACCCACTTTATTATTATGTTGTTTTATTGTTGTGAGTTTTTATTATGTTGTACTAGCTAGTTGTTGTGTGTTTTGTGCTAGTTTTATTATGTGAGGTGTGTTAGTTGACACCTTAGCCTTGACAAGTTGTAGACTCGTCGAGCTTTATTTGTTGTTGAAATTGTAATCCCTCCCATTATTAATTAAATAAGAGGATTCTCGTGTCGAAAATTGTGAACGCTTGTTTCTTCCATCCATTTGGTGAAGGCAATTCGATTTGAATCGTCCTAAACATTTGCACTTGGAAAAGTGGTATTTTGTGGAAAGGAAGAAAGGCTCATTTTTGTATGTTGGTGGGAAAGGGAATGGTTTTCCCTTTCTTCATTTTTTGGGATGTATTTGTATGTGGGGATTTTTTTTTATTGTGGGAATGGTTGTATCCTCATTGTGTAAGGAAGGACTGCCTACGTATTCACCTGAAGAGGTGAAATCAAACTATGATCGTAGTTCGAAATGTTTTGTGAATTTGAATTGGGTTTTGTGGTTGTATCCCTCATGCATAAGAGGGACTGCCTACGTATCCAACTGAAGAGGTGAAATCAAACCATGCTCGTAGTTCAGGGGGTTTTTTGTTTTAGTGCAAATGGGCGTTGCCTTTGACAGATCAAAGGACATTCGAAACGGGCAAGGTGCCGCAGCTTAGACTCGATAAAACATGCAATTTCAAATCAGAACACGTTGAGGAACTTGACTTGAAAAGGGTTGAGGTCGTTGCTAGTTGTAAAACTAGGCTAGGTCGTTGGTTACTAGGGCTCAAGGGTAGTATTTCTTGAGTTGGTCTAGGTTGGTCGGGTTTGTAAAGTTGGGTTTGAATTTTCCCCTCGGATCGACGGGTAATGGTGCTCGAACTGACTTGAGGACCAAGTCGCCCTCCTGGATTTAACCTTCTTGTTGAATGCCCGTTGTATACGTCGTTGGTATAGCTGGACGTTGTGCAAGGCGTTGAGTCGTTGTTCGTCTAGAAGAGTGAGTTGTTCGTACCTTTGACGGGTCCATTCCGCCTCAGGGACTTGACTCTCGAGTAGGATGCGCAGAGATGGGACCTCTAACTCCACCGGTTGGACCGCCTCCATACCGTATGCTAGGTAGAAGGGTGTGGCGCCTGTCGGTGTTCGAATGGAAGGTCGGTATCCCCAGAGTGCGAATGGGAGTTTGCTCGGCCAATCGCGGTAGTTGTCTTGCATTTTCTTGATAATGGTGACAAGAGTTTTGTTCGTTGCCTCCACCGCTCCGTTGGTTTGGGGACGGTAGGGGGATGATTGATGTCGTTTGATCTTGTATTTGTCCAGCAAAGCTTGAGTCTCCGCCCGGAAGTGAGAGCCTTGATCGCTGATGATTTCATGGGGTACCCCGTATCGGCAGATGATGTTGTTTTGAATGAACTTGGCCACTTGTTTGGCGGTCAAGACTGCATATGACTGTGCTTCCACCCATTTGGTGAAGTAGTCGATGGCGACGAGGACGAAGCAATGCCCCTTGGTGCCAATCGGGTTGACAACCCGATGATGTCGATGCCCCAGGTTGAGAAAGGCCAGGGTGACGTCATGGTGTACAAAAGGGATGGTGGTATGTGTTCTATGTTGGCGAAGATTTGGCAATTGTGGCAATGTTTGACGTAGTTACGGCAATCGGCTTCCATGGTGGTCCAGTAGTAACCTAGCCGCATGATTTTCCGTGTAAGCATCATTGCACTCATGTGAGGGCCACATTCTCCGTTGTGAACCTCTCCCATGACTTTATTGGCTTTGTGATGGTCGATGCAAAGGAGGAGAATTTCTTGGGGTGTTCTTTTGTAGAGTCTATTTTGGTTTATCACGAATTGTGATGCAAGTAAACGGATGGCTCTTTGTCCTCTTTGATCAGAGTTGGGAGGAAATTCGTTTTTGGTTTTGTAATTGAGGATGGCTTGGTACCAAGGTTCATCATGGCTTTCCTCGTCGTCGATAATGGCACAAATGTGAGCTAGCTCGCTCCGTCTCTCGACACATAGGGGCATTGATGTCATGTCGTCAGGTATGTTGACGAGCGCGACAAGTTTTGCCAGGGCATCAGCAAATTGATTTTCCTCTCGTGGCAAGTGGAAGTAATCGACTTGGTCAAAGAACTCGGCCTCTTGATTAATCCTTGCTCGGTAGGGAGCTCAGCTGTCAGATCGGATTTTCCATGATCCGGACACCTGATTTATGATGAGCGAGGAATCGCCGTGGACCCTCAGTCTCTTGATGCCAAGTGTGATGGCTGCATGTAGGCCGATGAGGCATGCTTCATATTCAGCGGCGTTGTTAGTGACAGCGAAGTCTAGCTTGACCGAGATCGGAACATGTTCTCCCTCTGGTGATATTAGAAGGATTCCTACCCCGAAGCCTCTCAGATTAGATGCACCATCAAAGTATAGGTCCCATGCGTCGGAGTCGGCACAAAGGATGTCTTCGTCAGGAAGTGACCATGTGTCGGTCGTTGGATCCTCGTTGACGGGATTTTCTGCCAGGGAATCAGCGACTGCTCTTCCCTTGATAGCATCAGTGTCCACCTAGACAGTCTTCCGTTTAGCACGGGTTTTTCGAAGATGTATTTGACCGGGTCCATCTTGGAGTAGATGTGGACCGCGTAGCTGAGCATGTAATGTCGCAGCTTCTTTGTTAAGCATACTAGGGCAAGGCATGTCTTTTCCAGTTGGGTATACTCGTCTCGTACTCAATGCACTTTTTGCTGATGTAATAGATGGCTCGCTCTTCGCTGCCAACTGTTTGTGCTAGCATTGCTCCCATGGCTGTGTTGGTAACAGTCAGGTATAGGGATAGAGGAATCCCCGGTTGAGGTGGCATGAGGACATGAGGTTTTGATAGGATTTCCTTTATCCTGTCGAAGGCTTTCTGACAGTCGTCGTCCCAATCGGTGTGATCGGAGGCACGAAGCTTTTTGAATATTGGTTCACAAATCATAGTGAGCTTGGCAATGAACCGGCTGATGTATTGGACCTGACGGAGAAATCCCCGAATCTCCTTCTCGTTCCTAGGCCGAGGCATTTGTTGAAGGGCTTTGATTTTGGTTGGATCAATCTCAATGCCTCTTTCGCTGACAACATGTCCCAAGAGTTTTCCGGAGGTGACCCCGAATGCACAATTCTGAGGATTTAGTCTCATGTTATATTTCCGCAGACGAGCGAAGAATTTCCGAAGGGCGCTGATGTGGCCATCCCTTTCTTTTGATTTGACAATCATGTCATCGACATATACCTCTACCTCCTTGTGCATCATATCATGTAGGAGAGTGGTAGCGGTTCTCTGATAGGTTGCCCCGACGTTGATGAGGCCGAAAGGCATGACCGTGTAGCAGTATGTACCCCACTGTGTAGTGAACGCAGTCTTGTGCATGTCTTCTTCAGCCATTTTAATCTGGTTGTACCCAGCATACCCGTTCATAAATGACAGGAGAGCATGCTCGGCAGTATTGTCTACCAGAATGTCAACATGTGGCAAAGGGAAGTCGTCCTTTGGACTCGCCTTGTTCGGATCCCTGAAGTCGACGCAAACCCGAATTCTTCCGTCTTTCTTCGGTACCGGCACAATGTTGGCCACCCAATCCGAGTATTCAGACACTTTGATGAACCCATCCTTGAACTGTTTGTCCACTTCTTCCTTGATTTTTAGTGCCCACTCAGGACGCATCCGGCGTAGCTTCTGTTTCACAGGTTTAGCCCCGGGTTTAATGGGTATCCGGTGCTCTGCAATTTCTCTGTCAATCCAAGGCATGTCTCTGTAAGACCAGGCGAACACGTCCTTGTATTCGTGGAGAAGGTCAATGAACTGTTTTCTTTCCGAGGGGTCCAGGGTTGTCCCTATCCTAAGTTCTTGAGGTGTATTGTCGGTTCCTACGTTAATAGGTTCGGTCTCCTCAATGATGGGGGTTCTGATTTCCCGTTTGTCAAGTTCTTTGGCTAAGTGAGGTGGGTAGTCACTCAAGTCAAATTCCTCATAGTCATTCATAATTGCATTGCAGTTAAATTGAGACGAGTCATAAGCAAACTTAGCGTTCATTAAGTTGACACGAGCGAAAAGCTCGGAAAGGACAGACATCTCGTGATCAGTCAGAGGCGACACAATAGAGGAAGTGGCCCTTGGAACAGGCTCCAGGTTGTCACCTTTCATGGGAGTGGAGGTGACCCTAGTAGACTCAGCCTCTGAATCAGCCACGACTTTGTGATAAAACAGTGGGAAGGGGACCTTGACTGGGACATCAGGAGCGTTAGGAGCTACGACAGACTCGACTCGACTCGACTCGGACTCGATCCTCCCTCACTTCCCTCCTTGAACATAGGGCCTTCTCCAGTTGTTATCTTGAGAATGCGGCCCTGGCGATCGGTCCACTTGACGGTCTTCCTCCAGCCTTGGGTAGCTTTCTCCGGGTCAGTATCGGAGATCAAGGCGGTTGGATCAAATTGATTGTCTTTTAGGGCGATGTTGATGATGTCCTCATAGTCGAGGTGTTTGACGTTATCTTCCCCAAACAGGAGTGTGACAGCTTGTCCGTCAAGGCATGGTGACGACTTGGACTCAGTTGATGCGGCTTCGATGTTGTCGGGGATAAAGTAGCAGTCCTGGAAGACTTCCACTCCCGGGTACCTAGCCTTCGCCACAGAGTCATAGATTGGTTCGGGAAAGCCGTGGTAGAGCTCGGACTCTCCCTCGGGGACAAAGTATCCGTTGAGAGTCAGGTGGTAGGGACGGAGGATAACCCCGTGCTTCTTGCGTTTTCGGACTAGGAGGTTCATCTCCCGGATATCTTCGTCAGTAGGTTCGTATCCCAGCCCAAAGGGAATGTTGGGGACCTTAGCCTGCTTCAAGGGAGGCAATGGGTCCTTTAGTGGATTGAGCGGCAAACCCGGGAAGTAACCCTGACGCATCATGATACGGTTGACCGTAAGGTTGGTGAACGGGTCACAATCAGAGGGCGTCAATTCATCAGTTATGGCGTTCACGGCTTGGAAACCCCACATTTCATTGTCGTCCTCCTCATAACTGCTTTGATTGGGGAAGCGGGAATGGTGATCGTTTTCCCGTTGAAGGGGACCCTGATCTTCTGGTGGAGAGTTTATGTGACCGCCTTGACTGCGTGAATCCAGGGACGCCCCAGGAGCATGTTGAAGGACGCGTCGTTTTCGACCACTTGAAAACTGGTTTGTCTTTCTAGTGGTCCGGTTGCGACGGTCAAAGTGACAAGCCCAGCGACCTTGCGACGAGTGCCGTCGTAGGCGCGTACTCCTTGATTCGTTGGGATCAAATCAGATTCCTTGATACCCAGCCTGTGGGCAGTTTTGAGAGGAATGACATTCACGGCGGAACCGTTATCCACGAGGACCATGGGTATATTTTTCTGGAGGCATTGTACGGTAATATACAGGGCCAGGTTATGATTGGCTCCGAATGGAGGGATGTCCTCGTCGGAGAAGACGACCGGGTTATTCAGATCAGGGGCGTACCTCGTCATGTGCGCCACTATTTCTTCTGGGGAGGAGGTGGAGGGCACGGTTAATTTTCCCAAGGCCTGCAGCAAGGCCTATCGATGCTCAAAAGACGTTACGATCAGTTGCCAAATTGAGATTTCGGCTTTTGCTTTCTGGAGCTGTTTCAGGATTGAGTTCTCGGGGGCCTTTGGTTGAGTGTCCACCTCTGGGACGATTTGGTCATTCGTTGTTGGAACGACCGTTGGGTTGTTCGGAATTTGATAGGGACGTCCGGACCGGGTGAGATGTCCGATTTCTTTCGCCCGCTTCTCATTCCCTGGGATGATATAGACATCCTCAACATCATCTCTCCATATGTCGTTAATTTCAGAGTCTCAAGGATACCTTGGAGGGGTATTCCTCGGTGGGTACTTCTTGTTAGGGATATTTTTGTGAGGGCGATTTTTATGGGGGTATTTATTTTGAGGGTAGTTATTTTGAAGGTGATTATTTTTAGGGTAGTTTTCGTGGGGTCTATGCCAGAATGGTCGCGGGAGCAATCCATCCTGGGGTGGGTAATTTTGAATGCTTGGGGAATTCTCCCTTGGGCGTGGTGTTGGGGGATTGAAGATGAGTCGACGGTAGGCATCGTCGAGTCGGGTGATTCTGTAACACCCCCATATCCAGAGGAGCCTTAACTAGGCCTTCCTTAGCATATAAGGGCGTTACCATCTCGGTTGCCCGAGGAAAGTAATTATCAAACGTCAATAAAAGAACTATTAAGTTATATTACAAGTGATTCAAACCAAAATACGATACAAAGGTACAATGCAAAGACTACTCGCTATGACCATCTTATCTCGTGAAGACTCATCCCTGCCCGGACCTCAGCTATCAACAACATCAACACCTGCTAAGACCGACTGCTCACCATAAGGGATCACGGCAGACACATAACAAACAAACAACCACACAAGGTCAGTACTGAGATAAGACAAAACAACGGCAACTACAATTATCAATACAACACTACTATCAGTCCCAAATGCAACCACCATAATCCAACCAATTCCCATCAACTCAATACTGACTGTCCACTGGACCAGCCCTGCCAGTGGGGGACCGCAGCCGTTCCCACCTAAGCTCCGCTCATCATACCGAGCGATAACCCTGTCCATTAATGTGCACATCCCCTTCCGTGGCGGGTTCCACGAAGGGCGAAACTAGGGCGTGAAGCCACTCCCGCAAGTGACCCCACTCAGCCGAGAACGCATCTCGAGAACCATCACCAGCAATCACAACCACAAACACAGTACAATCAGTTACTATATCAAACAACCACAATACTACCATAACGACCGACACACTAGACCATCTAAAGAAACTGAGTAGGCGAACCTACCTTTAAGCAACCGCAACCAATCCATGCCGACAGATAACACATCCAGCTACCAAGCAAAGCCTATAACCACCATACAAATATCTATTACTAACAAGCAAACCCTAACTAAAGAGACAAAGACACGGATGATGATTGTGACATACCTATTAGGGAAAACTCAGCAAGAGTTCGCTACCCGATACCAGTGACGCCCTCCCAAGGTTCAAAGATCTTCAAAAAGGCTTCCATGGAGGTTTTGAGGTGAAGGGAAGGGAAAGGGGCGACTGAAGGATAGGAGGAAAGTGGCGGAAGTGATTTGCGGATTTAACAAAACGCGATATAAAACCCTCGCTGAAAACCCGGTACTCGATCGAGTACCCAACCTACTCGATCGAGTGGCCCCCTACTCGATCGAGTACCCTAGCTACTCGATCGAGTAGCCTCTACTCTATCGAGTACCACTCTTAACACGCAGCTCAAACAAGTTTTGGCCTACTTTCCTAAGACTACTTCCGCTCCCAAGGTCGGTCAATGATGGTCAAAGGGTCCCTAAAAGGGCGGGTATTACAGTCTTCCCCCCTTAAAAAGAACTTCGTCCTCGAAGTTCACCTCACCCATCTCCCGCTCGAGACACGAGAACAACACGTCCTCACTCATCTTCCCGCTCAAACCATTACTCCCTGGGAATATCATTCCCCCCCCCCCCATGTCATCATCATCACCGTCTATACTTATATCTAATGACTTTTACTACTATCATGCAAGCACTATTACCGTTAACCATTACTTTATATACATATATAAAGCATCCAACTCGCAATGCGAATCGCCACGCACGATCTCCCAACATACAATAATTACTATCCAACCATCAATCTAGCACATGTCTCATATAAACTTTCATGTGGTACAACTAATGCCACCATGTAACTTGGCAACGCGATTCAAATACGACCACACTCACCTTAAAGAACTAAAGAAAGTAAGTCGTTATACTTCAGGAATTTTTTTTTTTTTTTTTTACATGATACCAACCACATTATAAACAATTACCAATAACATTATAAACGAGCAAAACATTATTCAAAACAACCTTTTTATTTCGCGACATTACTCTTCCCCTCTAAAAAGGAACTTCGTCCCCGAAGTTCACCACCCAAATATCAACGCATATTATTTATTATTTGCATCTTAATCATTAAAGAAAACCATATTATTTGTTGTGGACATTACTCGCTAACTACATACTCGTTAAATTAGAAATCGTACCCAAGTCACCGGAATAACTAGTTACCGTTGACAACACACGTTAAAATGATATGCACAAATATAGGCGAAGTTACAACTCCGATAAATAGATCGTAATGAGACGTATGGAATATTAAAGTAACCAGAAATCATTACCGCTTCACTAATTGTGACAAATATGCTTATAACACTTCAATCACGACTTGTAACATATGAAATTAACGGTTCAAAGGCGTTACTACGCACTCACAACTACTTTAAACATTAAACTCGCAATTATAAAACAATTGAACATTTTTAATTTTCAAAACCTCTTGTAACAGTGCTACTCGATCGAGTATGTAGCGGTACTCGATCGAGTGCCATGCTACTCGATCGAGTGTCTTGGCTACTCGATCGAGTAGCCCGAGATCAGAATGTTTCCTTTCTTCCTTTCCTGCAGCTACTCGATAGAGTGTGGGGCACTCTGTCGAGTACCTGCAGGTCAAGTACCTTACACAACCCGTTATAGACCAACATATATAAACATGACTGTCACATAAATTGAGTCGGGATGACGCCCCGACTCTCAATCATCCTGCAAACGGTTAAAGTAGCTAATCCGGCCTTATGGCCTAACGATACAAGTTCATAAATAAAGTTTCAACTAAAACAACCGAAAATCTAACCACGCTACCAACAACAACTACCACTAACAATCATGGACGAAGATAGAAACAAGGAGTATCACTCCTGCTGCTGCTCAAACGTCACCTCATCATCACCACCACCACCTCCAGCCATACCCGCACCTGATGAACCCACTCCCGCATCACCTCCTGCTCCTGCTCCCGGGCCCACGTACCATGGAGTCAAGCCACCGTAAGGGAAGGACTGAGGTGCCCCCCACGTCGACTGATCCACCCCGTAGGAATAGAAAACCCATGTGTAGTCCCCGACTCCACTCCACCAAACCGGGTGGGGTCCCTCGGTCCCTATCCCCTGAGTGTACGCCATCTCGTGCATGTTCCTGAGTGTCAGAGTAGATGACACTCTCTCCGCCAAGTAGCTGGATCGCGACTCCGGGGTGTCGAGGTAAGGGTAGCATGGAAAAGACTGTTGCTGCTACTGCGGTGCTACTGGCTGTGGCCTAGTCTCCGAGGCCCTCTCTCTCACTCGACGGGGTCCCCTCACCACTCTAGGTCTCTCTACCGCCTGAACTCCCGCATTCTCGCCCTTCGTTGGCTCCGGCATCTCCTCAAGGATGGCACCGTCGATGAGATAGGTCTGTAGCTGGCGGGGTCCGTCATCATCCTCCTCCTCCTCGTCATCGGAGTCCACCGTCACTACTGTCGGCTCCAAGGGCTCCGTGGGTGGGAGGTGCTCAGGAGCTGGAATCTTCATCCAACTCATCCCATACACCCTCCATGCTAGGCTACCGTCAGCCAAGGTCCTCAACCATTTCTGGTCGAGATAGTATTCACGATCCATGGTAGGCACCGGGGTAGCTAGAGGCACGTACGCCGAAGAAGCCTCAAAGGAGGTTAGCTTTTCAGCTAACCGAGTGGCAATAGCACCACAACTCAGGTACCGGGAAGAGGAAGAAGCCATCAAGGCAAGGGCAAAGACTGAGACTATAGAAGGAGCATTAAAGACCACTTTCCTGGCCCGCTCCGGGCTGAGGTACGACATCAAAAGTAAGACCTCATGGTTATTCAATTTACCGATATCCTTTCGGTCATAGAGGAGGTTTGATAGAGAACGGAGAAAGATCCTCAAGGTAATATGCTGAACATCATTAATCAGCATGTTGCTCGAGGTGGGAGCTTGCTTCCCAGTCAAGCAAGGCATTAGGCGGCAGACGCCGCACTCAGCTGGAATGTCGGTGATGGAGTCCTTGGGAGGCTTGGCCAACCCAAGGTGAGAGGCAAACAATTCCATGGTCACGTAAAACGGTATTCATCAATCTAAACTCGACAGTCGACCCATTTGGGTCATAGTTAAAAGAGCTCATGAACTCCAAGGTAAGAAAAGGGTAAGTATGCTTCCTCAGCCTATACAAACCCGTAAAACCCAAGGTCTCGAATATGTGACGGACATCCGTCTCTATCTCCAACTCCTCTAACACACTGGTGTCTATACACTTTATAGGTCTCATTTTGCGTTTTTGTAAGGCTACAAAACGCTCCCTTTGCTTGAAGTCAACAAAAACAACTGTAGGGTATTCGGGGACTGCGGGTACCACAGGTCCACTTCCTTCCCCTAGATCAGGTGGGTTACCCCTCCCCCGTTTACTTTGGCGGGTTCCAAGGTTCAGTCTCGGCATCTGCTTTAGGTATAAGTTCAAACAATTTGTATAAAACATGTAGGCATATACTTCATACAATTTGAGTTCTATATACTTAGCAAGTTCACTAACTCATCAACCAGTTCAATATTTGAAGCTCATAAATCATGCCATTAAACTTAGATGCTCAGCTAGGTACACACATTTCATCAATAGTTTCCTCAATTTTAACATATAGTCTCAGTTTGTAGCCACTTATAAACCGTAATTATGAAAATTTGGCATGTGAACACATATACTCAGCAATTCGAATATCCTAGCATGCTTCTAAAGGTCGTTCCATTTACATTGCTAATTACATGTTACTAATTCAAGAGAAAGAATAATTTATGGCATATCATCATCACTTTCATATTATGTTCAACAACTCAACTAAAATTTTCAGACGGTCTTTACAGCTGAGACAATTTTGGCATATTTTCATCAAGCATCGTTTCTATTACTATATTGAAGTTCAACTCATGCTTGTACTGTCAATTACAACATCAATTTTTCAGTTATAAATCACGAATTTCCATTTAAGGCACCTTTAAGACGGAGTTCTAAGGCAACTTTCTAAGGGTAAAATCATCAAAATCTATCCTCCAACATGATATAAACAATACTTAAGGCTCAATTCTACCATCTAACCATTGTAAAACAACCAAAAATCGATTTCAATTTTGGAAACCCTAGAAATTTCGGGTTCATCTTTGCAATTTCTAATCTAATTTACAGCAATTAACCACCAACAAACATGGAAAGAAGGCATGTGAATCATGTTTCAACAATTAAAAGCACCAAATTGGTCACTATAATCGAAAATTTCAGATTGTTTTACTTTCCTAGCACATTCAAAACAATAAACCATGTACATTAGGAAGAATAGCATACCGTGATTGATGAACAAAGTAGAGAAACGAAATTAAACTAAGAAATCAACCCCAAGAATCACTACTAACCCAAGAGAAAGAGAGGATTTGAGAGGAAATAAGGAATTGAGAGTGATTTAGGTGTAGGTGTGTCGAAATATAGAGGAATAAGAAGGAGAAATAGAAAGATTAGGGGTTTTAAGAAAACCCGTAGGATTATTTGTCAAGAACCTACTCGATCGAGTGCCTTGGGTACTCGATCAAGTACCACCCTACTCGATCGAGTAGGAGCTAAATCGTCGAGTAACTGCAGGGATTTTCCCACATCCCGACATCATAGCTTCCTAATTAGATCGAGTGAGGTCTACTCGGTCAAGTAAGCACTCGCACTCGGTCAAGTATAGTTAAGTACTCGGTCCGAACACTAAGTAACTCGAAGATACCTGCAAAACAACGCCGCGTGTCGATTCCAAACTAAGTTCGGGATTCGACACTAATTATCACATTCAATCACGTTTTATAACCATTGTCACACAAAATACAACCCTTCAACAATTAAGAGACATATCACGTTACGTTATACAAATTACCCAACTCGGTCTACCTGTCACCGAGTTATTTATGAACCTAGTCGTGTCATTTTATTACACTTAAACTTACTTTACGTGCTATTACTAAACTCGTGTTTACTTCAAATTGAAACGTATAATTTACATTAATTCCCCCTTTCACTTATCACATAATTATACACGTTGCAACCCACTTATTCAATTATGTCTTACATTCCATCCCAAACAATCTATCTTGCATAAATCAAATAATACGCAGCGGAAAAATTTCAACTAAATAGCAAAGCATAAACACATTACCACATACCGTGATTCGGATTATTACTCATCTATACTATAATTATCATTATAGTCATCGCGGTAGGATCTATAATCTCACGTATAACTTCTGTCATCATTAATTTTATGGCAAACACCTACGTGTTCACTATTCATATTACACATTCGATTTCACACTTTCACGCATCTCCATGACGTATAATTTCCGTCACGTATCTCATAGCTGTCATATAAGCTCACTAATCATTCAAAGAACTCACTAATCTCATCAACAATTACCTTACACGGCCCGATATATTACTAACACACCCCTATTAATTCTAACAAAGACTTAAGGAGGTAGCTCAAAGCACAATTAACATACACAAAGACACATAGACACACGGACTCCACATTCCCATCCCATGTGATTGGCTTAAGTGTCATGGGGCCAAGATTTTGAAATGAGGGCGCCTACTCACCCAAAATCTAGCATGTTTGGGGCTCCCATTACACATACACCAGGTTCATTTTATTAGACTCTCTACGTTCATTATGTTCATTTGTTACAGGTTCCAAAATCGTCGCTCTGATACCACTTTGTAACACCCCCATATCCAGAGGAGCCTTAACTAGGCCTTCCTTAGCATATAAGGGCGTTACCATCTCGGTTGCCCGAGGAAAGTAATTATCAAACGTCAATAAAAGAACTATTAAGTTATATTACAAGTGATTCAAACCAAAATACGATACAAAGGTACAATGCAAAGACTACTCGCTATGACCATCTTATCTCGTGAAGACTCATCCCTGCCCGGACCTCAGCTATCAACAACATCAACACCTGCTAAGACCGACTGCTCACCATAAGGGATCACGGCAGACACATAACAAACAAACAACCACACAAGGTCAGTACTGAGATAAGACAAAACAACGGCAACTACAATTATCAATACAACACTACTATCAGTCCCAAATGCAACCACCATAATCCAACCAATTCCCATCAACTCAATACTGACTGTCCACTGGACCAGCCCTGCCAGTGGGGGACCGCAGCCGTTCCCACCTAAGCCCCGCTCATCATACCGAGCGATAATGTAACACCCGCGAATTTTCCATTTTGACATTTATAATTTAATTAACCATTCTATGGTCTTATTTATATTTTAAATTATTTAATTTAATTAATTTCATTATTAAACATGATTTTTATAAATATTATATTTTTAAAGCTTAAGTTATACAAAATAAATATTTTGGTCGGATAATAATGATAATAATAATAATATTTCTCGTCTTGAGTTGTAGTGGGCTTGAGACGTAATTTCTAGTGTATATCGACTCAATTTTGCTTGTTGGGCCTAGTATGACTATTGGGCTCACATATTATTCCTTCCTCCTCATATAAATCATGAAGGAAACCCTAACCCCTCCTCCTTCCTCACAATTTCAGCACCACTTTCACCAAACACCACCATTGTTACACATTTTTTTTCCCTTACAAATCTTCAAAACACCATAACTTGCTCAATTCTTATCCGATTCAAGTGATTTTCGCGTCTATCTCTTCCTCTCATCGCCCTCCATCTTTCTAGGTAAGAAAAGATCCGACTTTCCTCCTTATTTAGGGCTTTCGACCCATATTACACATGGTACCCTTTTTCTAATTTTGATTCTTAGTCTTATTTGGTGTTTTCTTATGTTTAGGAGAAAGTTTAGTTGACCCGGAAGTGGATTCTTGAAAGGTAGACGAGTCTATTGTGGATTTAAGTACAAAAAGGTAACGGTGATGGGTTACTCGACATTATGTCAAATTTGTGTGTTTATATGTTGTAGTTTGTTCATATGTATGTTAAAGTTTGAATCTTTTCTTGTTTCACATGTTTGTTGTTGAATGAGTTTGTATGAGAAACCATCTCATGGTTAGTTGAAGGAATTTCCAATCCTTTGGGTTACATGAATGTTTATATGGATGAATTAGTAAAGAAACCGTCTTATTCATGCTTAGTAATTGTGTTTAATTATGTCACGAATTTGTTAGTTTGGAATTGTTTGAATTTGAATCGAACCTTGTGTTTTAATCCCTCTTTTATGCTTTGATTTCACCCTTAATACTTGTATAAAGTTGCTTGGGTAATATATGGTGGAATTAGGATTGTATTGGCATGATAAAAAAATGATTTGGGGATGAAGGTGAGTTGTTGTGTCGTGCAAATCAGCACCACGGCGCAGGCTGCGCACCTCGGCGCAGGCTGCGCACTCAGCCTGGACCAGTTTTCTTAAAATGGCCATAACTTCTTCGTTACTTGTTTGTTTGAGGCTTATGACCTACCGTTAGAACCGTAAGAGGATAAGCTATCACCTCCAACTGGTTTCATCTCATTATCATGTATAGAACTCAAGTTATGACCGCTGAAAGTTGACCCTTGTTGTAGTCGAGTACTAAACTTGTTGTTATAGATTGGGTTTTGAGTTTCTTGTTGGGTATGCATCTTAACTTTGGTTCTAATGCTTGTGTATGATGTGTTGAGACTCTTTTATCATGGGAGTACTTGATGTTTCTTATACCTTTATACTTATGCATGCTTCACATGAATTGTTTACGTTATGTTTGTGCAATCTTTTCCACTCGTATTTGTGACCCAAGTGCGACGACTTACATTGTGTGACGACTTGACTTTCCCTATTTACCCCTTTCGGACCTTTGGTCATGAATGTGAGCCATGTTTCCGGATTGGGTTATCCTTCCTTCTTTGGACCTTTGGTACAAGTGCGTGCCATGTTTCGGAATTAGGATATCCTTCCGCCTTTCTTCGGACCTTTGGATACGAGTGCGTGCCATGTCTCCGATTAGAGGTTACTTGGCCTTTGGATACGAGTGCGTGCCATGTTCCGAGTCTTGGATACGATTTGGTATCGTGTGTCGAATCGGGTGTCGCCCATCCCGAGAGTCTGGATCCAGGTTTAAACTAGAACCGTATTATGATCGTCGTCCTACCAAGAGGTTGGAGTCTAGGGGTCTGTCTTGTTTGAGTCAAAGCCTTTGTAAATGTCTTGCTGATTATGGTCATTGGCGTGTTCTTATATACGAGAGTGCACGTCTTCTATGATTGTTTGTGAGAGTCTTGGTCCTATCGGATACTAGTGGTGAGATGCAAGCCCCTAGTTGCGATATGATCGCCGGGATTGATGTTCCCATCCGTTCTTATGGTGAGATGCAAGCCATAAGTATGAATGTGACATTAGTAGCCACGTCCCGTGCTATGGTTGTTAAGAGGTTTTCAAGTAATGGCTATTGGTTTCCATCCATGTATTTTCTATTCAATTGATCCGTTGTTTACCTTCTTCATATGATTCGATGCCTAATCTCATATCCATGTTTTGGTTACCTTGAATGCATTGTTGTCAGAATCGCGATTCGATCCAACGATTCTACGATTTTACGATCCAAAAATGCTTGACCGATCCTGGATCCTACGATTCTATCATAGTTGTAGAATCTTACGATCCTATTAATTTGAAAATTTCTAGAGATGAGATTATAATACGATCCTACGATTTTACGATCCTACGATCCGATTCCATAATAAAAAAAATTAATATATATTTTTATATAATGATACCGTAAAACCCAAATTTCGTGTAAGTTGTTCATACAATGATACTAAAATCATTAATTACCAATATTTTATGAATAAATATTAATAAATAACTGTTTTGATTTTCAATTATATGTTTTTACCAAATAAAAAATTATATTTAGTGAGTTTGTAGAATCTTGCGATTCTACGATCCGATTCTACCGATTCGATCCTACCCTCCCCATCGATCCAAAGTAGAATCCCGATCCTGACAACATTGCTTGAATGCATGTTTAATATAATGTACCATGCCTATCTCATTAAGAATGCAATGTGCCTATCTCATTATGATTATCGTTTATATTCCCTTGTTCATATTATTCAAGTATGATGCATGATCAATATGTTTAATTAAGTTCTTGCTTATGTGCATTTTGACATATTGTGGCTGGGAGAACCCTGAGTTAGTCCCCACTGACTGTGGCGTTCATGTTTACATGAATGACAGGTTTGTGATGCAGATTATGAGGAAGACGTGTGAGCTAGCGAGAACGTTGAACCTTGGACCTTAGTTATAGTTTGCTTAGACTCACCTATCGTTAGACTTGTGTTTATTCGTGGGATATCTTTTCCCCAACGCACTTCGTTTTTAAATTGTAAAACTTATTCATCTTACTTTTTATTTTCGTTTGATCACTTATGGTGGATTTCACACTTTAAACTTTAAAGGTTTTAAAAATCCCTTATTTTTCCGCTTAGATTTAATAGTTCTTTTGATGCCTCATCGAGGGGTGTCACGATTGGTATCGAGCATATGTTGCTCCCGACGCACACACGTGTACCCCCAATTTAAATTTGAACTTGACCTTGAATAATGAATGAGAGATGGGTAGACTTAAGGACCTAAGGTGGTAGTCTGTAGTGTGTTTGCTCTTTGTTAGGTTCTAACATGTTTGTTGATTGTCCTTTAATAATTTGTGTGCCCTTGGATCAATAACCGTAAACTTACCAATGTGGTGATCAAGATTTGGTGCCTATTCTTTGAGGATTGAAGATTTGTTCAACATTTGAAGAATGCTTCTACTTCCTCAAAGATGTTTCTCATTTCTTTGTGTATCTTGCCTTATTCTTTATCTCTTGGTGCTTATCCTTCTTCTAAACTCTCTTCTGTTTTGCTTGGAAGCTACTCCTATACCCTATAACTTGTTCCTTGTTCCTTGCTTATCCTCCCTTAACGCCTTTTGATAATACTCTTTCTTTTGAGGAATGTTGACCTTGGTTGGAAATTTGACCTTTGAGGAGATTGTTTGTGGTTGACTCTTAATCCTGGTTTGGAGAGGATTTGATGTTGGAAAGACTTAGGTAGTGAGATGAGACATACTTAATGATTCTTAGACCTAAATCCTTGGTAAAGTGAGTAATCTTGATTGGTGGCATTATTTATGTTGTCAAGTGTGAGTTGCATTTGTTACTAAGGTTATAGAACTTGGCTTGTTGTTTATGGGTGAGATTTGAAAACCTTGGGAAGTGTAGTGAGACGTGCCTTGGGATACAAATGCTTAGTACTTGACTTAAAATGGATGAAACTGAATGGTGGATTTGAGGATGTAGGATTTATTAAGTAAGTCGAGTTTGTGAATGGCTTTCGTAATCACTTTAGATATGAGAGTTTGATAATGTACATGTGACCATATGAGAAATGCTAATTGTGGGATTATTAGTTGGTTTTAGTGAGTGATATTGATTACCACCTAAGGTATGGTATGAGAGTGAGACTAAGGTACATCATTGGAAAGTTTTAGCATTTGTTTTAGTAACAAGAAAGGATAATGGTATGTTGATGACCATAATGGATTGGTGATGTGATTTGATATTAGCTGACCCTTGGGGGTTCTTGAGTTGAGAGAGACTTAGTATTGAGAAGTCTTTGTTAACCCTATGGTTTTAGGAACATTGAGGCTGTGTCAAGTACTTGAGGTAAATGGGTGCTTTTATACTAGAGTGGTAGATTTGCTTTAGAGAAATCCTAATATGTGATAGGATAGGTGAACAACGAATCTAACCAATTCATCAACCCTTAAGCGAGCGTTTATTTTTACCTTGATCAGTCATAGAGGTGTAATCCTTTAAGAGAGACTTGCATATAAAGTATGAGATGAATTGCCTTGACCCTCGTTTTGGAATTTGGTCGTTTTTTTTATGATGGTATAATATCCTAATAGGCGTGACCTTGTTAGGGAGAACCTTATGTCTTAGAAAGTGTATGGTTTAAGCCCTAAAATCCCCCTCGTACCTCTAATCATCTTCCTTCCCTTCGTTTATACCTTGATTAGATTTATTTCTTAAGTATAAAAGTTTACTTGTCGTTTCCTTGCCTTGAATACCTCTCTAATTCTAATGTCTCTTACTGGTGTTAACTAGTTACCTTTACTATTGACCCCTTTAATCTCACACCTCGTCATGTTCATGTATCCCATTGAAATTTCCTATCATTTCTTGTCCTAGTTATTGCTCTTGTTTCTTTAGTGGAGTGATGGCATTGTTGGCTACGTTGTAGAGTGAGTGAGATGCTCTTTGAGGATTCTTTGTGAACCTTGATTTCGTCAAAATTGAATTAGTGGAACTCGAGTTGAGTTGGTTAGGAAAAATTGTATGACAAACCTATTTACTTTTGGTTGGTGGTCTTTATGATTTGGGGAATGTGATCATCTATGCTTGTGAATTCGGGTGTGAATAAGATTTTGGTTTGGAGTGTTAGAAAGTATGAAGACCTTGAGATTTTGACCTTTGATTAGGGATTGTACCATAGTGAGAACTCCTAGTAGTCGATAGTTGGTTATGTGTGCAACTCTGTTAGTAGTTTTGATCTTTCGTGGAAATCGTTTATAGATGACTTATATTTGATGGTTATGGAATCACAATTGTGGTGGAGTGACTTGACCCACGGGATAGCATAGGAGTAAAGTGTGCAAGTATTTTGAGGAAATTCTTGGGAGTTATGTGGTTATGAGTTACCGTTCAGGATGACTTTGTTGTTTGAGATTTGTCTTTCTGGCGTTTCCTTGTTGTTTAAATTCCTTCCTTCCTTAAGCATAAGCATTTCCGTTCATACCTCTCTTCTTCGCTTCATCATGCTCCTCCTTTAAATTTGATACTCTTAACTTGTGAAATTCAATCTTTGATATCCTCGTAGACTCGATTTCAACACTTCTCCTAAGAAGTTCATCATAGCTCTTTTGTTGGTAAAGTTTGAACCCTCTTAGCGTACCTTGTGTTCATGATATCTAAGTTCTCTTCATTTCGTACTATTTCTAAACATTTCAAGCTACCACTTTTGATCCATTGTTAAAAGTTTATGTTACTTTTATAAAACCCTACCTATTTTAAAGGTTTGAAAATGGGAATTTGATTTAGTTCTCCTTTTGTTCTATGAGTACAACTCCTTTTTATTGATTTTAATTGCTAAACCCGAGTTACTTTTAATTTTGCTCAATTTCTAACTAACTTTGACCTACTTAAGATTCCTTTGTCAGAGTTTAATATTATATTTTCGGAAATTTGACTCCATTTGAGTTTAAAAGTGAAACCTCTATCTCTAATTTGGCTTTGGCAAAAGAAAATTTGAGTGAATTACCTTTTTCTTTCGATTTTGACGTTGATCGGATGTTAGAACTCGTTATTTGAAACGTTTAATAACTTGTTCTACGCTTGTCGGCGAGTGATTTCTGTTTTAAATTTGTCTTTGACTTGGAAAGTTAGCGTTCTTGTGTGCACGACAAGAGCAATTTCGTTCCATGAATGAGACTTATACCTTTGAAAACTCTTCATTAATGTTTTTGAAAGTATTTTGATTTTCGATTTATACAAATAATTTGCTTTTGACCATATCTTCGATTTGGAATGTGATGTTCTTGAATGCGCAACGAGAGCATTTTCGTTCCTTTGATGAGAATCGGTTGCATTCGGAAAATTTTATTTGAGACTTCGAAAGGATTTTGATTCTTACGATAAGTAACCTTTTATTGTTTTGGTTACCAATTTTAAAAGTTCAGTTTTACTTTTTATAACCTTTCTTTTCTACCTTCAAGTTTCGAGGACGAAACTTTTTAAAAGATGGGGTGATTGTAACACCCGCGAACTTTCCATTTTGACATTTATAATTTAATTAACCATTCTATGGTCTTATTTATATTTTAAATTATATAATTTCATTAATTTCATTATTAAACATGATTTTTATAAATATTATATTTTTAAAGCTTAAGTTATACAAAATAAACATTTTGGTCGGATAATAATGATAATAATAATAATATTTCTCGTCTTGAGTTGTAGTGGGCTTGAGACGTAATTTCTAGTGTATATCGACTCAATTTTGCTTGTTGGGCCTAGTATGACTATTGGGCTCACATATTATTCCTTCCTCCTCATATAAATCATGAAGGAAACCCTAACCCCTCCTCCTTCCTCACAATTTCAGCACCACTTTCACCAAACACCACCATTGTTACACATTTTTTTTCCCTTACAAATCATCAAAACACCATAACTTGCTCAATTCTTATCCGATTCAAGTGATTTTCGCGTCTATCTCTTCCTCTCATCGCCCTCCATCTTTCTAGGTAAGAAAAGATCCGACTTTCCTCCTTATTTAGGGCTATCGACCCATATTACACATGGGACCCTTTTTCTAATTTTGATTCTTAGTCTTATTTTGTGTTTTCTTATGTTTAGGAGAAAGTTTAGTTGACCCGGAAGTGGATTCTTGAAAGGTAGACGAGTCTATTGTGGATTTAAGTACAAAAAGGTAACGGTGATGGGTTACTCGACATTATGTCAAATTTGTGTGTTTATATGCTGTAGTTTGTTCATATGTATGTTAAAGTTTGAATCTTTTCTTGTTTCACATGTTTGTTGTTGAATGAGTTTGTATGAGAAACCATCTCATGGTTAGTTGAAGGAATTTCCAATCCTTTGGGTTACATGAATGTTTATATGGATGAATTAGTAAAGAAACCGTCTTAATAATGCTTAGTAATTGTGTTTAATTATGTCACGAATTTGTTAGTTTGGAATTGTTTGAATTTGAATCGAACCTTGTGTTTTAATCCCTCTTTTATGCTTTGATTTCACCCTTAATACTTGTATAAAGTTGCTTGGGTAATATATGGTGGAATTAGGATTGTATTGGCATGATAAAAAAATGATTTGGGGATGAAGGTGAGTTGTTGTGTCGTGCAAATCAGCACCACGGCGCAGGCTGCGCACCTCGGCGCAGGCTGCGCACTCAGCCTGGACCAGTTTTCTTAAAATGGCCATAACTTCTTCGTTACTTGTTTGTTTGAGGCTTATGACCTACCGTTAGAACCGTAAGAGGATAAGCTATCACCTCCAACTGGTTTAACCTCATTATCATGTATAGAACTCAAGTTATGACCGCTTGAAGTTGACCCTTGTTGTAGTCGAGTACTAAACTTGTTGTTATAGATTGGGTTTTGAGTTTCTTGTTGGGTATGCATCTTAACTTTGGTTCTAATGCTTGTGTATGATGTGTTGAGACTCTTTTATCATGGGAGTACTTGATGTTTCTTATACCTTTATACTTATGCATGCTTCACATGAATTGTTTACGTTATGTTTGTGCAATCTTTTCCACTCGTATTTGTGACCCAAGTGCGACGACTTACATTGTGTGACGACTTGACTTTCCCTATTTACCCCTTTCGGACCTTTGGTCACGAGTGTGAGCCATGTTTCCGGATTGGGTTATCCTTCCTTCTTTGGACCTTTGGTACGAGTGCGTGCCATGTTTCCGAATTAGGATATCCTTCCGCCTTTCTTCGGACCTTTGGATACGAGTGCGTGCCATGTCTCCGATTAGAGGTTACTCGGCCTTTGGATACGAGTGCGTGCCATGTTCCGAGTCTTGGATATGATTTGGTATCGTTTGTCGAATCGGGTGTCGCCCATCCCGAGAGTCTGGATCCAGGTTTAGACTAGGACCGTATTATGATCGTCGTCCTACCAAGAGGTTGGAGTCTAGGGGTCTGTCTTGTTTGAGTCAAAGCCTTTGTAAATGTCTTGCTGATTATGGTCATTGGCGTGTTCTTATATACGAGAGTGCACGTCTTCTATGATTGTTTGTGAGAGTCTTGGTCCTATCGGATACTAGTGGTGAGATGCAAGCCCCTAGTTGCGATATGATCGCCGGGATTGATGTTCCCATCCGTTCTTATGGTGAGATGCAAGCCATAAGTATGAATGTGACATTAGTAGCCAAGTCCCGTGCTATGGTTGTTAAGAGGTTTTCAAGTAATGGCTATTGGTTTCCATCCATGTATTTTCTATTCAATTGATCCGTTGTTTACCTTCTTCATATGATTCGATGCCTAATCTCATATCCATGTTTTGGTTACCTTGAATGCATGTTTAATATAATGTACCATGCCTATCTCATTAAGAATGCAATGTGCCTATCTCATTATGATTATCGTTTATATTCCCTTATTCATATTATTCAAGTATGATGCATGATCAATATGTTTAATTAAGTTCTTGCTTATGTGCATTTTGACATATTGTGGCCGGGAGAACCCTGAGTTACTCCCCACTGACTGTGGCGTTCATGTTTACATGAATGACAGGTTTGTGATGCAGATTATGGGGAAGACGTGTGAGCTAGCGAGAACGTTGAACCTTAGACCTTAGTTATAGTTTGCTTAGACTCACCTATCGTTAGACTTGTGTTTATTCGTGGGATATCTTTTCCCCAACGCACTTCATTTTTAAATTGTAAAACTTATTCATCTTACTTTTCATTTTCGTTTGATCACTTATGGTGGATTTCACACTTTAAACTTTAAAGGTTTTAAAAATCCCTTATTTTTCCGCTTAGATTTAATAGTTCTTTTGATGCCTCATCGAGGGGTGTCACAGATAACCCTGTCCATTAATGTGCACATCCCCTTCCGTGGCGGGTTCCACGAAGGGCGAAACTAGGGCGTGAAGCCACTCCCGCAAGTGACCCCACTCAGCCGAGAACGCATCTCGAGAACCATCACCAGCAATCACAACCACAAACACAGTACAATCAGTTACTATATCAAACAACCACAATACTACCATAACGACCGACACACTAGACCATCTACAGAAACTGAGTAGGCGAACCTACCTTTAAGCAACCGCAACCAATCCATGCCGACAGATAACACATCCAGCGACCAAGCAAAGCCTATAACCACCATACAAATATCTATTACTAACAAGCAAACCCTAACTAAAGAGACAAAGACACGGATGATGATTGTGACATACCTATTAGGGAAAACTCAACAAGAGATCGCTACCCGACACCAGTGACGCCCTCCCAAGGTTCAAAGATCTTCAAAAAGGCTTCCATGGAGGTTTTGAGGTGAAGGGAAGGGAAAGGGGCGACTGAAGGATAGGAGGAAAGTGGCGGAAGTGATTTGCGGATTTAACAAAACGCGATATAAAACCCTCATTTGAAAACCCGGTACTCGATCGAGTACCCAACCTACTCGATCGAGTGGCCCCCTACTCGATCGAGTACCCTAGCTACTCGATCGAGTAGCCTCTACTCTATCGAGTACCACTCTTAACACGCAGCTCAAACAGGTTTTGGCCTACTTTCCTAAGACTACTTCCGCTCCCAAGGTCGGTCAATGATGGTCAAAGGGTCCCTAAAATGGCAGGTATTACAGATTCTTTCAGAGAGGTTGGCTATGGCCTCTTCAACTTGTTGAAACATAGTGAGCATAGTGGCAGCACTAAACACAAACACTCCGTCTGAAGGATCCTTTTCCAAAGCATTCACCTCGTCGTCAATTGGCAGGATGAGGTGAGAGGGGTCTAGGGTCGGCTCATCATCGGAAATGGCGTGGATTCCCAAAGGATTCGTCTTGTTGTTCGGTTTAGTTGGTGGGGGTAGTGGCAAATCTCCTTTCTCAATCATGTCTTGAATGAGGTGCTTGAGTTTGAAGCAATTTTCGGTATCATGCCCTTTCCCTCGATGATACTGACAGTAGGCATTGGGGTTCCATAATCAGGACTTCTTGGCGCCGGTCGGATCCGGAGTGGGTCTGATCGGTTGTAACTTCCCTTGGTCCATGAGCCTTTTCAGGGCACTTGCATAAGTCGATCTTATGTTGGTGAACACTCTCTGGGGGCGCTCAGTTTTCTTAGCGGATGGTTCGACGACGTTAACTTCATCAATCTTGTTTGTCTGACCGTAAGGGCGAGATCCGGTTGAGGTGGATCCCTGGTAACCTCTGCCAGTGGTCTTGGCTAAGACACCCTTTCGGAGGTCGTCCTCAATACGCATCCCCAGAATCTGCAGATCTTGAAAAGTTTTGATATTCTGATACCTCAGTAGGTTGGCATAAACCGGGCGGAGATTGTTGACAAACTTTTCCACCAGAGTTGATTCACTCGGCTTACTGACCAATTGAGTACTCACCCTCCTCCAACGGGTTAGGAACTCAGTGAACCCCTCCTTGTTGTTTTGGGTTAGCACTTCGAGAGTACGGGTGTTGGCCTGGATCTCGACATTGTCGGCATACTGTTTGGCAAACTCAACTGCGATCTCATCCCAAGTAGTAAGGTTTTTCGGATCCAAGGAGTAGTACCATTGGCGAGGAATCGGCTCCAAAGAGGATGGGAAGATCCGGGTAAAAAGTTCATGTTTGACTCCTTTAATGCCATGTAGTCCTTGAAAGCACGGATATGGTTGAGTGGGTCCTCCACTCCCTTGAACTTAGGCACATCAGTCAGGGTGAAGTTGTCAGGTAACTGGTCTCCAACGGGTTCGAACCTTCGGTTGTTCTCAAGATGGATATTGTTACCCCTGGCTAAGAGCTGTTCTTCCAAGAGTTTCAGCCTCTTCTCAGTTTCAGTCAGAGGTGGGGTATTATGTTCCCCAGTTTCTTTGTTCTCCGGGCGTCGATACGGGTCTCGACGCGATCCGGGTGACCTTAAGAGCGGTAAGCGGGGCTGGCTAGCGATCGGTTGTGACATCTCTGTTGTTATCATTGTTGTTGTTGGACGAAGTCAAAGACGGGGCCATGGCTCTGAGGCGAAAAACGGCTCACATTACAACTCAATCCGACACGGTTCAAGGCGAACGAGACAACACAAAGGACGAGACAAAGATCAGACTCAACAAGACGGGGTGACCGTGTGTGGTCCCTCGGTGCTGATTCGATTTATGACGTGACGGTGTTTGACCGAACCTATGACACGAGTCCAACATAACGGTGTGACGCCATTGGACGGGTCTCGTGGTGAGACGACTCATAAGTAAAGACCCATAAGTACGTTTGCTTTGACTCGATAGACACGAGGCGGAATTGAAATGGTGGACTGAAGTTTTCGAAAATAGAAATTTTCAAAAAGATTCATTTGTCGCTTTAATGGGCGGCTTCCGAAGAATAGGGATCTCTGCAAGTCGATCATATGAAAGGGTTGTCTTCAGTTTATTTGCAAAAGATGGTTTTAGTTTGAGTCGGCTCGGAAAACAGTGCATTGTTTCCCAAGACGGTTTTTGAAATTCAAAATTGAAAGTTTTGAAAATCAAGTTTGAAATAATTGAAGAGGTCTCGGGGACGGTGCATGGTCCTCGGGATCCCGAAAGTGTCTTGAGAAAAGGGCGTGTGCTTTTCTCGGGTTTTGAAAGAGCCATTGTCGGCGCGAAACGGGTTAAAATCCGTGTCTAGACGCGGCGATTATGACGGCATAAAAAGGTGATTTGAAATGGTTATACAAAACCGAGTTTGAAAATCGTCATTATGACGGCCTAGAAAGGCGTGTTGAAATGGTTATACAAAACCGGGCTTGAAAATCGTCATTACGATGGCCTAGAAAGGCGTGTTGAAATGGTTATACAAAACCGGGTTTGAAAATCGTCATTACGACGGCCTAGAAAGGCGTGTTGAAATGGTTATACAAAACCGAGATTGAAAATCGTCATTACGACGGCCTAGAAAGGCGTGTTGAAATGGTTATACAAAACCGAGTTTGAAAATCGTCATTACGACGGCCTAGAAAGGCGTGTTGAAATGGTTATACAAAACCGAGTTTGAAAATCGTCATTACGACGGCCTAGAAAGACGTGTTGAAATGGTTATACAAAACCGAGTTTGAAAATCGTCATTACGACGGCCTAGAAAGGCGTGTTGAAATGGTTATACAAAACCGAGTTTGAAAATCGTCATTACGACGGCCTAGAAAGGCGTGTTGAAATGGTTTATACAAAACCGAGTTTGAAAATCATCATTACGACGGCCAAGAAAGGCGTGCAACGGTCGGCGAAAGACCGAGGTTTGAAATGGCCATTATAACGGCTCGAAAAGGGTGTTTTTGAAAGTTTGAAAATGACACGGAAGGACTTATGATCAGATGGCACATAAGCACTCACAGTTTCATTATATTATGCATTATGCTGACACGGGTTTTGGCTTAAAAGGGTGGGTTACACACCAAGCAATCAAACCCCGATTTGCGAGAGGGATACCAATCCAAACAAAATGTGTAAGGAGGGTGCCCTAGCCTCGTGCTCGAAAGTGATGAAAGCTCTTTGATGAAACAGAAATGTGTAACGTCAATGGTATACTTGACTCAATCGGGATTCGAAAGGCGGGGATGAGAAAACTCATGCCGACGAAACGAGCCAATTGGTCGAAAAGGGTTAGGTTGTGGGCCCGGACAAGGAACCCGACCGTGACCGTAATATCAATTAATGCATTCCAACCAAGACCTCGTTCGAGTCTCACCATCTAGGGATTACAAATACGTAAGTGTCCTAGTTATCCCCAGCGGAGTCGCCAATCTGTGGACATAGCCACCTACACGCCAGGCCAATCTGTGGACGTATAGCGGTCTTTTTGAAAGCCACGCTCGGCGGCGTAAAAATGCTTTCGAACGGATCGTTTTAGATCGGTCGGTTTCATATCGGTAAGGGTCTCGAAACGATTAGAGATGTTCGGAGTCGCCACCAAGCATTTGTGGGAAGCCTGGAACCCGTTCGAATTCCACTTTATACCTCGGTCAAATCAAAGCACAAAGCAGCGTTTGACATAGGTACTAAAGATAAGGAAATCGTCCCTCTTTAGCATCCTATCTCTAGAATGACTCTCGTACGCCCTGGATAAGGTCGTCCACTATCCAAAGTTTCTGAGTAAGAGGTGAAGGTACGTATTGGGAAGCCCTTTAATCAGACACCCAATCCAGCCCGCGTTTAGCGGCCTCTACTCATCGATCTTGGTTGGTTGAATGCAAAAGTTGATAAAACGGTTTAAATGCATGAATGCGCATCCAATGATTTAAACCTAACATGTGAGAGCTTTCTAAGTCGGTTGATTTAATCCAAGTATCAAGTATAAGATGTCGAGTTGGATTAATGGTTGATTTGCATGCAAGACGGAAATTAAACATCCATTTACCGTATTAGGTTTAGGGTGCATAACATGATCCATTTGTCTTAGTAAGGCATTTTGCAAATATGGTTTTGGATAATCAAATAGTCATATGATCCGTCCTATATCCGGGTTAACCGGAGTCGGGATCGTCCTAGACTAATGCTGGAAGGGAACAAGCCCTGTACCAGACGCCTACATGAGGCGCGAGCCAGCCGGCGATACAAGGGGCCTCCCTCTGGTTTTGAAAATAAGAAATGGAGAGTCTGTTTAGGCGCGGGTTAGCCCACGGTTTATGTGCCGTGTTCTGACCTTTTAGAAAACGTTATAAAACGTGTTGAAAATGGGTATTTGAACCCGGTTTGATTTGAAGGGGTCGTTTAGACCGCATTTGTTGATTTAAAGAACTAGACTCGAATAATCATCATCATTTTGATAATATTCGGTGTCGGGTTCGATTTGACAAACTTGACATGAATAGTTTTGGAAATGATTATGGAATAATTGTTTTAAGTCCATTTGAATGTTATTAGTCGATACCCGCATCGTACCCGGGTTAAAATCCGGCATGGTATGTAGAACCAAGGATGACTTTGTGTTGATGACTAATATGTTTGTTTGAAAATGTAAAGAAATGAAATAAAAGGCTTTAAAATACCTTTTAAATGTCATTAACCAAATATTATCACCGAAATTCGGATTTAACCGTCATGGTATGAGGAACCAAGGGTGAAAAATGCTTTATGGTTAAAACATGTGAAATAAAATAACAATGGTTCGAAAATACTTGAATGGTGAAAACCGATTACAAATATGAAAAATGGATTAAGGGAAATGACGAGAACAAACACGGTTGATCTCTGGTCTGAATACCCCATTTAGGCACGGGCTAGTTGGCGACCTAAGGGGCTTCTGCCTCAGACAAAAAAATCGGTTTTGGCTCGTTTATTCCATGTTTTGGTTCATGTTATGCATGTTTTAGCATGTTATAGTCATGAAACGAATCAAAACATAATAAAAGAGGATTTTTACACCCTCATACTTACATGTTTGGTTATGGCGAGTGACCGACGTAAGTGTAAAAACTCGTTTGATCGGAAAAAACTCGGTTTAAAACCGTTTTGGTAAGTAAAAAGAGTGTTTTAAGCTTTAGTGATGGTGTAGTGGTCGAAGTGGTCGGTCAAGTGATTTAATGCACGATGACGGTACCAAACAATGTGTAAGGCTCGTGTTTACGATCGGTAGGTCGTAAATACGCGTCGGGTTGTGACTTAAGAAGTCGAGTCGATAATTTTAAGGGAGAAAAGAGGGGGCGGACACTCGCATAACTCTCAAATGGGTGGCATTTGAGGGGTATTTATAGGAGAATGAGTGGTTGTGTGAGTTTTGAGCGACGTGGCCACTTGGGCTGCTCAAAGAGGCGCGAGCCACGTCGCAGGTCTTCGAGGTGTGTTGTCGCTTTCACAACAAACGCAATCATGATTTGTTCTATCCTAGGTTTTGTAGTCACATGTTTGGTACTTGACCAACATGAATCCGGGAAAACTTAAGGTGGAAGGTTTGAAAAGTTTTGTTTTTGGTGGTTGACTCGGTTTGACTCGTTGTTGGAGTCGGGATTTGAATTTTTGAGTCGGTTTTTGGTCTGGTGTCGGTTTTGACTCTAGTTAGTGTCATTGCGACCCCGTTGTCGTGCTGATGTGGACAAGAGTTGGTCGTCACACGTCCAATGGACACAATTTATAGCTTCACAAACAACTTTACAATTAGTAAAGAGGCAAGTAAAGGTCGGATCCCAAGGGACGGGAATTGAGATGAGATTTCTCTTACAACTAGTGGTGTCTTAGGGGTGTCACAATTTAGGGTTGATGTAGAAGGTCACTGAACTAAATAGCAATGAAAGTAAACAAGCAAGATGAATTAAAAGGGTTGTAAACAATTGATAAAAAGCACTAGGGTGTCATGGGGTCATAGGGGAATCATGGGAATTGATCATACAAACATGTTCTCAAATTATAAGCAAGCAATTATTATTGTGATGGATTGAGTTGGGTTATATCTTACAATCCTAGGAAAGTTTGGGTCCCGGAGCCGAATCGATTAGATTGTACAACACCTACAAGTCGACTTAGTCTTCCCTACTCAACAACATGCATGGTCTAATGAGACTCGAGTTGGTTTATGTCTTATAAGTCTCATTGAAAAGATAGGTGATGGGTAAAAAATGCAAGGATTCATAGGCTCGCATTTCATCAAACATAACATGTGCATGAGTTGAGATCAAAACAAGCAAGCAAATAAACCATGAAAGCATATTAATTTAAGCATGAATCATTCCCCATGTTGGTTTCCCCTAATTACCCATTAACCCTAGCTAGGTGACTACTCACTCATTATCATGTTGATCATGCTAGCAAGGTTGTCAATCATACCAACAAAGTAAAACATGATGAATAAATGAAGGTAATTAACAATAATTAAAAAGGGATTAAGAGGATTATACCTACTAATGATTCCAATAATAAAGCAAGAATAAAATAAGTACTTGATGCTTGATTGAGAGGTTGTCAATCTCCCAATAATAACCCAAATAATCTTCAATTACCCAAAATAAAGGATGAACAAAAGAGAGATTAAGGAAATAAAACTTATATTAGAACTTGATTAATTGTTGATTACAAAACTAAAGAGAGATTTGATTGATATTAACTACTCTAAGAATTGATAAGAAGAACATGCTCTTCTAATTAGACTAATGGGGTATTTATAGTGGAAATTAGGTGGATGCATTAGGGTTAACTAAGGGCTAAACTAGTAATTACACTTTTTAGATTTGAGCAGGGAGACGTTGGTATTTTTCGAAGGAAGGGCTTCTTTCACGGAGGCTTGAAGAAGACGAAATTATGCTGGACTGGAATCCGTGCGTCTTAGGCTCGGGACGGGCGGATTCAAGGTCTAGGCACGGGCGTCTTTGGGAGAAGACGGCCGGATTCAGTGGTCTTTGCCCGGGCGTCTTTGGCAGAAGACGCACGGATTGTGCTGTGGAGGACGGGCGGATTCAGGGCAATCACCACGGATTGCTGCTCAGCTTTGTTCCTTCTTCTTTTCTTCCCTTTTCTTCATAAAATCCTTGGGGATTTCCTCGGGGATGCAAGGATCCTTTCTCGTCATTGCCCAACTACTATAATATGTACAAAGGCCTTCTAATGTTGTCTCTCCTTGATGCTTGGTCATTAAATTCAATCAATTTAGTCTCGTTTTGCCATGAAAATGCAAGATTCTTACTCCTTTCCTACCAAGGGATCAAAATCTCAAAGAATATGTAAAACAAAGAACTAAAGACAATAAATGACCCAAATATGCACTAAAAAGCATGGGAACAAGGCTAATTCGGGGGCTAAATATGCGTTAATTATGGTCACATCAAATATCCCCAAACCGAACATTTGCTCGTCCCGAGTAAAGAAGTGACAAAGACTAGGACCATTATTTAAACTAACCTAATAACATAGCCGATATGAGACAATTAGCGGGTCTCACTCCGCCCCTTCAACTCACAACAAGACAACCATGAAGTAGGATGCCTTCTTGCAAGGCAAGGTGGGTCTTGCCAAAATGGCGACACATCCAAACATTAAGCACACAAAATCAAATAATGGATGCATCTATAAAAGGAATAGCCACTTCCGCATCAAGTGGCGGAGGCACTAAAGAGGAACAAATTTAAGAGCATATAATCCTTCACAAATACTAGTTCAACAAATTACTAAGGCTAAGAGGATGGCACTAAATCACCTCCAAATGGTGTTAAACTAGACTACTTTCGTCCTCGATTTCCAAATGCTTTCGTCAAGAGCGATCGGATGTTGGTGGAATGATGATCCCTATGATTCTAGTAGCATATGACATGACAAGTCTCGAATTCCCTACAAAAGTAAAGGTCATGGATCGTCCCAAGCTCGACAAAGTGGCTTGACAAAAAGGCTTTTTGGGAATGAAATGCTCAAATCGTTATAAACAAAGGGTGGATATGACTAGTATTCAAAAATTGACCTCATTCAACTTTCACATTTCAAAAATTTACGATGGGGTTTGTCCCTTCCGGGCTAGTGTCCTTTGCTTTCGCCAATCGCTTATTAGGCAACCGGTTAACCTCTAGACAATAGCTTTTCGGGGTGATAGTCACTCTGTCTCTGGGCGGTTGAATTCACAACCGTGTGGGGGCCCAATTCAATGGATCCCTCTCCAAAGCACATCGAAGTGGTACGCCTCCATTAAAACAACTAAATTTCTCAACATTTCAACATTTCATAACATTTGAGGTTTCCTTGGCATTAAATTACTTCCACATGACAAAATCTTTGAAATGAGCACTTCAAACTTATTGATAGAAAGTATTTTTGGGTTGCCTTACCACAAGGTCAATCAAGGTCACCTAGACAAGTTAACCAAGTCCACATCGCATCACGGGGTTGGATAGGTGATTCACATGCAAACCCTTGACTAGGCTTTGGGTCATGGGTCAAAAGACACTAGTATGACACAATCTAGGGTGTTTTACAACCATTATAGTAGGCAAAGTCTTAAGTTGAAAAAGTATTTGTAATGGCTTAGTTGCTCTTGTCAAAGTTCCTAATTAGGCATTTTTCAAAAAATTTTATCTAAATGCAACTACATGCCATGATGCAACTATTATATACATCCTAATGCAAGTGATTCTACCAACTAATATGACATATAAACTAAATGCAAGTCCTAAGTTCACATTGTTATACCGCATCAATCAAAATAAAGCCACATAGTCATTAACATAAAGAGGAAAAAGGAGATTGGAAAGATCATACCATGCGGTCTTCATTATCCTCATGTCTCGGATGTGGCGTAGTCGATCAATGTGAACAAGGATAGAACAAACACAATATATACATGACTACACTAAAAGGGAAATAAACTTGTTTTTGGTGTTTTTTTTCAATTTTTCAAATTTTTATGGTTTTTCGAAATTTTTCAATTTTTTTTTTTGGATTTTTGAATAAAAGTTAAGTTAGAATTCCCCATCCCCACACTAATATGGGCATTGTCCTCAATGGCCAAAATGATGGGAAATTATACAAACATGATGCATGATTTCTACACTAAATGCAAGCTACACTAATTTACACTACATGATGCATGGTTTTTGTTTATGACGGAGAGGATAATTTAGATTACCTCCCGTTGTGTATGCATTGACTTCCCCAAACCGAGTTAGACATTATTGCTAATGTCCTAAGGATGGGTGTAGTTCATGCACACACTATGCAATGCATGAAACTAATTTGTCATTTTGGATTTTGAAAGTGGGAACAATAAAATGAGAACACCTCAATAGGGCCGAGGTGTGAGTCCTCTATGGTGCTAGGACTACTCCAAAAATAATCAAGAAAAATAATTAAAACAAAGAAAGAAGTAGAACAAACCTCGAGAGGGTAGGAGCCTCCAAAGCTTGCTAATCTTCCATCATATCATCACCTTCCTCACTAGAAGTGGTCTCATCACCACATTCCTCTTCACTTTCTTCTTCACCTTCTTCTTCACCTTGCTCATCATCCTCTTCTCCTTCTTCATTAGCTTCCTCATCAATGTTATCATCAACCTCTTCATTACCGACAACCTCATTATCACCCGGAACAACCCTAGATGCATTCGCAAAGAGGACTTCCCTATCCGCCCAACTAGGCAAAGGACATGAAGGATCAAGTAGTCCTTGCCTAGCTAAGTGTAGGAGGGGTGGATATTGAGCTAAGTAAGCATTTTTCCGATCCTCGAAAGCTTGCTTGTGCATCTCTTGCATGAGAAGAGTCAAATAATCATTTCTTGCTTCAACGCCATCGGGCTTGAACTCTTGGAACTCGAAAGGGTAGGGTGGTGTGACAATGGAAGAGGAGGGCATTTCAATTTCACCCTTTTGTTGTCGGATAATGTAGTCGGCCTCTTTTGAAAGGGGAAGTAGATAGTTGGTCCGATGGACACTCAATCGACAAATCTTTGAAGGCAAAGTGAAAGATCTAGCCTCACTAGTGAGCCATCCATACTTGGTGTCAAGAGGGTTATGGGTAACCCACTTGTACTTGTATATCATAGTATTAATATCAATGAGATGACCACCCTCTTTCGCCTCATACTTGCTATCCTTGTTGATGTTTGGATCAAAGTATTTAGCTAGGATAGTGACTAGGCCTCCATTCACAATAACAGTAGTGCCTTTCTTCCCACAATCAATATTTAGCCATCTATCCACCAAAATCCTTAGAGAGTTGAAAGGCTTGGTGAATTCCCTTCCAATGTTCAAAGCCGACTCAAGAAGAACAAAATCGAGTTTGGTTAAATGGTTGGTGTCTTTTCTTGCAATGATGGTGTTCCCTATGACCTTGTGCCATACTCTAATGCCCGTATGGTGGACTAAAAGAGCACGACTAGCATGAAAGTCCTCAAATTTCCTTCCGGAAATCGCCTCCCAAAGAGGGTCGGGGTCATACTTGCCAACATTCTTAAAATAACTTGGTGAATCACTAAGACCCAAAGCTTTACCCATTTCCTCAAAGGAGATGCGCCTACTAACATTAGCTAGACGGAACTCGATGGTCTCCATAGTCTCAACCTTGTTGACTTTCAAAGAACTCAAAAATTATAAGGTAAGGGAGGGGTATGTCAATTCTTTTGATTCAAACAATTTCTCCAACCCCATGGCTTTAAAGAAGGCTCTAGTTTGCTCAAGGACACCCAACTTATCTAAGGTATCTTCACAAATAAACTTGGTGGATAAAAATGCTTTTCTAGCATACTTGGCAAAAGTGTCCCTATGGGATTTGGAAATGAAAATTACCTCCGGATAGTTCGAAAGTTGATCAATTTCCGGAGTAGTAGATGATGTTGTTCCCATGGGAGGTTGTTGTTGTTGCGCTTTCAAGTTTGGGTTAGCTACCACCATAGCCAATGCTTTCTTTGCTTGAAGACTCTTTTGTCTTGATGAAAGTGCATTTGCCTTTGGTGCCTTTGCCTTTGTTGCTTTTGTTGCTCCCTTAGTCCTTGCCATTGACGAATAAACCAAGAAAAGAGTGAAAAATCTTCAATTTGTAGTGTACCCAAATCGATTTAAAGATGAAAGGCTTTGCCTTTATGAATTCAAAAATCAACTCAAAGGTTGAAGATTTTGTGCTTGGTTTTGATTTTTTATTGAAAGAGGAGTGATTGATTTGTTGTAAAAAGGATGTTTTGATTTGATTTTGGTGAATGTTGTTGAGGAATCTTGTTTTTGTGATGGAGAGGATGAGGGTTTTGGAGTTATGGGGTTTATGAGTAGTGTTATGAATGAAGGAATGAAGAAATGAATGTGGGAGGGGGTTTATAAAAACCAGAAAAATTTGAAATGCAGGGGTAAGACGGGCGGTTTTTGCTCGGGACGCCCGGATTCGGCCTTTTCTGGGTTGGGAAAAACTCGCCTAAAGACGGGTGTCTTTCAGTGAAGACGCTCAGATTTGCAAACACGGGACGGGCATCTTTTACAGAAGACGGGCGGATTCCTTTACAGGGATTTTTCTTGTTTTCCTCGGCCTAAAAGACGGGCGTCTTTCAGTGAAGACGGGCGACTTTTTGAAGACGGGCGGATTCTGTATCAGGACGCCCGGATTCGTTGACAGTCAGAAATTTCAAAAATTCAGCTCATAGAGGACGGGCGTCTTCTACCCAATATGCCCGGATTGCCTGAAGACGGGCGGATTCTCTTGACTCCGCTTGGACTCGACCCCTTTTCACCCGGATTCAGTTTCATCCGTGTACTATGCATATCCCTTGTCATTCTTCCATTCTTCTTCATATCTCGTGTTCTTCATTGTGAGGGCACTACTAAGGCATGAATAGCCTAGGCAATTGCTATCTCCACACTAAGCTAAAGCACTACACATCAATTGAAATCATTAGTCCCTCCCTCACTTCTCTCAAACATGACAATTATCTTGATCAAGGTATAAAAATCCAAAAATAACAAAAATGCAATACAAGAATTGAAATGCGAGTTAGGGAGTTAGAAATATTTACAAATGGTGGTTTAGGGAGGACTCCACCAAACTCTCATTCTTGATGAGATGTCAAGGAGGCATGTCCAAGGTGTTGTTGATGTTGCTCAACACCTTGAAAAAGTAATCAAAAGCTTGTTCATTGTCATGATAAAGGTCTTCAATAGACCTTGGCCCTTGTTGTCGGTCTTGATCGATGGCATTACCAATGTAGGGATTGAAAATCCCTTCAAATTTGTTATCCCAAAGACCACAAACTTCATTAAGTTGATCATTAAAAATCTCTTGATTTGATGGAGACGACTCTCCCATTTTCTTGTCTTGGCCAATGAGGCCATCCTCTTCTTCTTTGCTTGATTTTGATGAGCTTTGCAAGCTCTCTTTGTTACAATTCACTTGCTCTTTGAATGGAGCATCTTCAATTTTCTTCTTCCATTGGAGTTCCGACTTCTTCCTATCATCCTTCCGGCTATAATGATCAATCATGAAACATGGTTCATGCAAACGTGGAGCTCTCATAGTCTTGTCAAGATTAAAAGTTATACTCTCATCTCCCACTTCTAGAGTGAGCTCACCACGTTTCACATCAATCACCGCACCCGCGGTGTGTAAGAAAGGTCTTCCTAGGATGATTGGAATGTTGGAGTCTCCCTCCATATCAACAATGACAAAATCCACCGGGATGAAAAACTTCCCAATTCTTACGGAACATCTTCCCATATCCCTAATGGCGTCTTCGTCGATCTATCGGCCATTTTGAGTGTGATATTGGTGCATTTAAGCTCTCCCATCCCCAACCTTTTACTCACCGAGTACGGCATAACACTCACACTAGCCCCTAGATCACATAAGGCTTTGTTGATCGTGGTGTCGCCAATGGTACACGGTATTGAGAAGCTTCCCGGATCCTTTAGTTTTGGAGGTGAACTCCCTTGAAGTATTGTACTACTCACCTTAGTGAAGGCGATAGTCTCAAGTTTCCGGATCGACTTCTTCTTTGTGAGGATGTCTTTCATGTATTTCGCATAGGCCGGCACGTGATTGATTAATTCCGTGAAAGGAATCGAGACTTCCAAATTCTTCACAATTTCTATAAACTTTCCAAGTTGGTCATCAAATTTGGGCTTGGCTTGACGACTTGGAAAAGGAAGTCTAATCACAATGGGCTCCTTCTCCTTGACCTTGTCTTCATTTTTCTTTGAAATCTCTTCTCTTGATGATTCTCCATCTTTGGAGTTTTGCACAATTTCTTCCTTATCACTAGCTTCCACAACTTCATCCTCAACTTGCTTCTTCGGTGCTTCATACCTTATACCACTTCTCAAGTGAATGGCACTAACCGTTTCATGTCTTGGGGGATTACTTTGAGGTGGTAATTGACCCTTTTGTTTTTGTGAGCTTGAAGATGCTAGTTGAGTCAATTGGGTTTCCAACATCTTGGTGTGAGCTAGGATGTTGTTGATGGTGGTTTCCTTTGCTTGACTATCTTTTTGCATTTGAGTGAAAAACTCTTGTTGATTCTTTTGCATTTGGAGGACCGCTTTTTGGACATCAAAACCTTGGTCATTTTGGTGATTGTATGGATTTTGATTTTGGTAACCTTGGTTTTGGTTGTAAAAGGGTCTTTGATTTTGGTTTCTCATGGGAGGTGGGGTGTATGTTGTTTGAGGGTTTTGAACATTTTGGCTTTTGTATGAGAGATTTGGATGGAACTTGGTGTTTTCATTGTAATAGTTGGAATAAGGGGTACCACTCTTGTATGCTTGGAAAGCATTCACTTGTTCATTTGTTCCCCTACACTCACTTTGGTCATGTCCCAAAGTTCCACAATTCTCACATATCCCACTTGGGATTGATGAAGATGCCGTCATGGCATTAACATGGTGCTTTGGTGATTTTGAGGCTTCTTCAAGTCTAGCCATAGCTTTTTCAAACTTCAAATTGATTGTGTCAATGTGAGCACTAAGTTGAGCACCCAATTGAGTAACGGAGTCCACTTCATGCTTTCCTCCTCTAGTAGCCTTGCGAGGTCTACTATATTGTGAGTTATGGACCGCCATTTCCTCAATTTTGTTCCAAGTTTGATTGTCATCAACTTCGGTGAACATTCCATTTGATCCCATGTTGAGAATGTTCCTTGAGTCTTCATATAGACCGTTCCAAAATTGTTGTACCAAGAACCACTCGCTAAGTCCATGATGAGGACATGAGCGACAAATTCCCTTGAACCGCTCCCAAGCTTCATACAAATATTCTTCATCCCTTTGCTTAAAACCCGTAATTTGAGCTCTTAGCATGTTAGTCTTTTCCGGTGGGTAGAATTTTTTGTAGAAAGCTAGAGCCAACTTCTTCCAAGAATCAATTCCGAGAGTGGCCTTATCAAGGCCCTTCAACCATTGTTTCGCGGTGCCAATTAGAGAAAAAGGAAATAAGACCCATCGAATTTGGTCTTGAGTTAAACCGGTTTGAGAGATCGCATCACAATAGTCACAAAAGGTTTCCATATGAGAATGAGGGTCTTCACTAGGCATCCCCCCAAATTGGCTCCTTTCGACTAATTGGATAAATGCGGATTTGGCAATAAAATTTCCGGTTAGATGTTGTGGTGTGGGAGTACCGTTGGGTAGGTTCTCCTCGGTGGGTATGGAATGTGATGAAAACTTAGGCATTGTGGGTTAATTTTGTGTGGTATTTTGTGTTGGGTTCTCCTCACCTTCTCTTGCAAAAGGGTTGATGAACTCAATAGTTGGTTGAATATCTACAACCTCACCAATACCTCTCAAATTCCTCCTAGCAAGTCTTCTATTGGTTGTCAAAGTTCTTTCAATTTCACGATCAAAAGGTAACAAATCACCTTGTGACCTTCTAGACATGCAAAATATCAAACAACTTGAAAACAATTAGAACAAACCTTAAGGAGTTTTACTTCCCCAAGGCAAAGAAAGACATAACTAATAACAATATAAGAAAATCTAGATCAAGCTAACACCATCCCCGGCAACGGCGCCATTTTGATGTGGACAAGAGTTGGTCGTCACACGTCCAATCAAACACAATTTATAGCTTCACAAACAACTTTACAATTAGTAAAGAGGAAACTAAAGGTCGGATCCCAAGGGACGGGAATTGAGATGAGATTTCTATTGCAACTAGTGGTGTCTTAGGGGTGTCACAATTTAGGGTTGATGTAGAAGGTCACTAAACTAAATAGCAATGAAAGTAAAAAAGCAAGATGAATTAAAAGGGTCGTAAACAATTGATAAAAAGCACTAGGGTGTCATGGGGTCATAGGGGAATCATGGGAATTGATCATACAAACATGTTCTCAAATTATAAGCAAGCAATTATTGTTGTGATGGATTGAGTTGGGTTATATCTTACAATCCTAGGAAAGTTTGGGTCCCGGAGCCGAATCGATTAGATTGTACAACACCTACAAGTCGACTTAGTCTTCCCTACTCAACAACATGCATGGTCTAATGAGACTCGAGTTGGTTTATGTCTTATAAGTCTCATTGAAAAGATAGGTGATGGGTAAAAAATGCAAGGATTCATAGGCTCGCATTTAATCAAACATAACATGTGCATGAGTTGAGATCAAAACAAGCAAGCAAATAAACCATGAAAGCATATTAATTTAAGCATGAATCATTCCCCATGTTGGTTTCCCCTAATTACCCATTAACCCTAGCTAGGTGACTACTCACTCATTATCATGTTGATCATGCTAGCAAGGTTGTCAATCATACCAACAAAGTAAAACATGATGAATAAATGAAGGTAATTAACAATAATTAAAAAGGGATTAAGAGGATTATACCTACTAATGATTCCAATAATAAAGCAAGAATAAAAGAAGTACTTGATGCTTGATTGAGAGGTTGTCAATCTCCCAATAATAACCCAAATAATCTTCAATTACCCAAAATAAAGGATGAACAAAAGAGAGATTAAGGAAATAAAACTTATATTAGAACTTGATTAATTGTTGAATACAAAACTAAAGAGAGATTTGATTGATATTAACTACTCTAAGAATTGATAAGAAGAACATGCTCTTCTAATTAGACTAATGAGGTATTTATAGTGGAAATTAGGTGGATGCATTAGGGTTAACTAAGGGCTAAACTAGTAATTACACTTTTTAGATTTGAGCAGGGAGACGCCGGTATTTTTCGAAGGAAGGGCTTCTTTCACAGAGGCTTGAAGAAGTCGAAATTATGCTGGACTGGAATCCGTGCGTCTTAGGCTCGGGACGGGCGGATTCATGGTCTGGGCACGGGCGTCTTTGGGAGAAGACGTCCGGATTCTGGTGGCTGCTGCCCGGGCGTCTTTGGCAGAAGACGCACGGATTGTGCTGTGGAGGACGGGCGGATTCAGGGCAATCCGCACGGATTGCTGCTCAGCTTTGTTCCTTCTTCTTTTCTTCCCTTTTCTTCATAAAATCCTTGGGGATTTCCTCGGGGATGCAAGGATCCTTTCTCGTCATTGCCCAACTACTATAATATGTACAAAGGCCTTCTAATCTTGTCTCTCCTTGATGCTTGGTCATTGAATTCAATCAATTTAGTCTCGTTTTGCCATGAAAATGCAAGATTCTTACTCCTTTCCTACCAAGGGATCAAAATCTCAAAGAATATGCAAAACAAAGAACTAAAGACAATAAATGACCCAAATATGCACTAAAAAGCATGGGAACAAGGCTAATTCGGGGGCTAAATATGCGCTGATTATGGTCACATCACGTGCATTAAACACTCCAGGTATTTTTGAAATGTTTTTAAATGTTTTATTTTCGAAATCGTTTTAAGTTTTCCGACGTAAAGTTGTACACAAACTGTCGATCAAACGCCGCGATTCCAAAACATGTTGTAGTTCGATAATCATCGGGTGTTTGTTGGAGTCTCAGCAGATACTAGGTATCTACAAGTTGATACAATCATATGCATTAGAGTTGTATATATGTTAGTTGCATCATGGCATGTAGTTGCTTGGTAGAAAAATTTTGTGAAAATGCCTAATTGGAAAGCTTGACAAGTGTATATAAGGCCCTTGTAGATAATCTTTCTGCTTGAAACTTTGTTTGCTAGAATAATCTCAAGACACCCTAGGATGTGTCATACTAGTATCTTTTGTTCCATGGTCTAAAGCCTAGTCAAGGGTTTGCATGTGTGTCATTTATCCAACCTTATGATGTGATATGGACTTGATCTACTTATCTAGGGGACCTTTATTGACTTGGTGGTTTGACAAACCCAAAAATACTTTTCATTAATAAGCTTGAAGTGCTCATTTCAAAAGTTTTGTTATGTGGAATCGTTTTTAATTGCTAAAGAAACCTCAAATGTTTTGAATTGTTGAATTGCCGAGAAATTTGATGGAGGCATACCACTTCAATGTGCTTTGGTGATGGATCCATTGAATTCGGCCCCCACACGGTTGTGAATTCAACCGCCCAAAGACAAAGTGACTATCACCCCGAAAGCTGTTGTCTAGAGGTTAACCGGTTGCCTAATAACCGATTGGCGAAAGCAAAGGACACTAGCAAATGTGGGACAAACCTCACCTTAATGTTTTGAAATGTGAAATGCGGAAGTTGAAATGAGGCCAAATTTTGAATGCTAGTCAAATCCACTACTTTTGTTTTAATTCACTTGAGCACTTCATTCCCAAAAACCTTTTGTTATGCCACCTTGTTGAGCTTGGGATGTTCCTTGGCCTTTACACTTGTGGAGAATCTGAGTGTCATATCATATGCCACTAACATCATAAGGATCATCCTTTCACCCCATCTGATCGCCCTTGATGAAAGCATTTAGCAATTGTGGACGAAAGTAGCCTAGTTTAACACAACTTGGAGGTGACTTTTTCGTATCCTCTTGGACTTAGTAACTTGGAGAACTAATATCTATGGTGGAATGTGTACCCTTAAATTGCTTCCTTTTTAGATGATTTCCGCCACTTAGATGAGAAGAGTGGCTATTCTTTTGTAGATGCATTCTTTGACGTGCTTTGTGTGCTTATTGTTTGGATGCATCGCCATTTTGGCAAGCCTCACCTTGCCTTGCAAGAAGGCATCTTACCTCATAGATGTCTTGTTGTGAGTTGAAGGGGCGGAGTGAGACCCGCTAATTGTCTCTCACGGGTTATGTTATTAGAGTAGTATAAATAAAGCTCAATGTTTTAGTCACCTCTTTACTCGAGACGAGCAAAGGTTCGGTATGGGGATATTTGATGTGACTCGTATTTACGCACATTTACTCCCCTAACTAGCCTCGTTCCTATGCTTTCTAGGATGCATTAGGGTTGTTTCTTATCTTTAGCTTCTTATTATGCATATTCTATGAGGTTTTGTGCCCTTGGTAGGAGAGGAGTGCTAGCCTTGCTTAAATGGAGCAAAACGGAGCTACATTGATTGCATCTAAGGACCAAGCAAAAAGGAGGAGACCAATACTAAAGGCCTAAGTCAATAAAACAAGTAAATGGGAAATTATGAAGGATCCCCAGGACCCCTCAAGGATCCCCACGAGTTAAGGGGCAGCCAAGTGAAAGAAGAAGCAAAACTGCCCTTCAGGACAGGCGTCCAAGAGCCAAGACGGGCATCCCAAATTTAAGGAAGGGCGTCCCCAAAGCAGGACGAGCGTCCCTTAGTGCAGGATGAGCGTCCATAAGAGGAAGGTTGTGCATCCCATGCTAGGACTTGCAAGGCGTTGGACTTCATTTAAGAGGTTTAATCGTCATTTAAGCCCTTAGTTAACCTAAGACTTGTACTTAGTTAAAATACTACCTTGTAATAGGAGATTAGCAACAAGATATAGAGTAGATTATAGGAGACATTAGAGACTAATTAGAAATCTATTAGCTTAATTACACTTTAGTCCTTCCTTAATTATCGTTCAAGAATTCTTAGATCTAGTTGGGTAATTGAAGATTATTTGGGTTTATTGGAGAACTGACAACTCTTCATCATCAATCAAGTTTTCTTCTATTGTTCTTTCCTTGCCATTTGTTCATCATAAGTTTGGTACAATTTCTTTACTCTTTACTTAATTATTGTTTATTGCTTTACTCTTACATCATGTTTATACTTGTTAAGATGATTGACACCATTGTTAACATGATTTCCAGGATAATGAGTGAGTAGTTCCCTAACTAGGGTTAGTGGGGGATTAGAGGAGTTAATCATGGGGTAGATCTTTACTTAATAAGTTCATATGAATGCTTGCTTGTTGTAATTTCAACTTATACACATGTTATGCTTGATGAAATGCTTGATTGACAACCTAGCAGGATTCTCTTATCCTTTCAACAAGACTTGTAAGACATAACCTAACTCAAGGCTTGTTAGACCATGCATATAGTTGAATAGGGAGAACCCAAGTCGATGTAGATGTTGTAAAGTATTGATCAACTCGGCTCCGAGACCTGAGCCTCCCTAGGAATTGTAAGATATAAACTAACTCGATTCCATTACAACAATAATTGTTTCATCTATGTAACTTATTTATGAGATCTCATCATGATTCCCCTATGAACCCAAAACACCGTAGTATCTTTAATCAATTGTTTACATCCACATTTTCTTGCCTTGATTTGCTTTCCAATTTGTTTACATTTCCTTTGTTAAGTAGTTTAGGTTACATTCTCAACTCAAACCAAATTGTGACACAAAAGATATAGCTACTAGCATTTGATAGCTTAACTCAATACCCGTCCCTTGGGATCCGACCTCTAATTTCCGCTCCTCTAAGAGTAGTTTGTTGAGATTATAAATATTGTTTTAAGGCATAGACGACACGCCCATCAGTCGAGTTTGACAGAAATTGGTGTATGCTCGCCTTCAGGAGAAATGAGCAACACTCTCATACCATACCCTCTTAGGTTGGAAGCTCCATCAAAGTAGAGGTCCCATGATTCTGCATTGGTATGTAGAATGTCTTCACCCGGAAACTACCATGTATCTATTACTTGGGTATCATGAATGGGGTTGTCTGCAAAGAATTTGGCTACTGCTCGTCCTTTGATGACCTTCATAGGTACGTATTTGAGATTGAACTCTGAGAGCATCAAAGTCCATCTTGCTAAACATCCATTTAAGACAGGTTTTTCGAAAATGTATTTGACAGGGTCCACTTTTGAGTATACCTTGACGAAATAGCTAAACATATAATGGCGTAGCTTCTTGGTTGCCCACACAAGAGCGAGGCATGTCTTTTTCAATGGTGTATATTTAGTCTCATATTCCAAGAACTTCTTGCTAAGGTAGTAGATAGCTATTTCTTTTTTCCCGACAACTTGTACGAGCATAGCCCCCATGGCTATTTCTGTGACGGTTAGGTACAAAGACAAAGGTTGATCCTTCTGTGGTGGCATTAGAACTAGCGGCTTGGCCAATATATCCTTAATTCTCTCAAATGCCTTTTGACAATCGTTGTCCTACATGGTGTGGTCTGTTTTCTTGAGCTTTTTTACTATGGGTTCGCAAATCATAGTGAGCTTTGAAATGAAACGGCTTATGTACTGTAGCTTGCCCAGGAATCCTCGAACTTCCTTTTCTGTCTGCGGCTTTGGCATCTCGATTAGAGCCTTGATCTTAGATGGATCAATCTCTATTCCCCTCTTACTGACTACATATCCCAATAGCTTGCAGGATGTGACTCCGAATGCACATAACACGAAGAGTAAGCAGAATCAAATTTATTCATATTAATGTTTGAAAGTAGCTGAAACAAAGAACCCATATGCACGGTAGTCAGTGGTGGTAAAGGGACAGTTGCTAGGGCATTCCCTGAGCTACTGTTACTAGACGATGTTAAATTAGGAGAAACGATGGGATAGGGAGTGACAACATGAGGAGACTCTCTAATAACTTCCCTAGACTTAGACTCAGTTTCCGACTCCGATTCTGACTCAGATTCGAACTCGTCGTCTTTTTTTTTCTCCTTTGAACATCTCTCCTTCTCCAGTTGTGAGCTTGAAGAGCCTTAACCGACGACGAATCAAGATACAATCGACTACTTTGCACACTTACCCGAACAAGAAGAGACTCGTGGAATGACTGAAAGGGGAAAATGACACGTGTGAGTTAAAGAAAGTTGATTTTGAAATGTTGTCCTAAACAATCATTGTGCGTGATTGTAGGAGTGTTGATTTTGAAGTTGATTTTTGAAAATGGTTGATTTTTTTTTTGAAATTTTGACAGAGTTTCGACTTGATTTTGTTGACTTTGAGCTTTTTAGGCCATTTTGAAAGATTTACATTTTTGTATTTTGAAGAAAGGTTTTGTAAATTTCGTCATAGTTTTGTTTACAAAAGGTGATAACATATAAGTTATAAACACAAACATAGGCATTACAACGGTATGTTGAGTGTATTTAGAAGGGTTTTGGTTTAAAGGGTGGGTTTCCATACCAAGCTATCGTACCCTGGTCTGTAGAGAGGTCTGTGCCAAACATGAGTCGGGTCGGTTCCTAGTGCATTCGCTCGAGCAGTGAAACCTCTTGATACAAACAAGTGAAAGTATCGTGGTATGGTTGACATCAATCGCTATCCATCTTTGAGCACAAATAGGAACTTGCACCGTCCAACGAGACGATTGGCCGAATTGGTTGGGTTAAGCCTAGGAAGACTGGCTGAAACGACCTAAGAAGGTCGAGTAATGAAAACTGACAACTGTCTCATATAAACTATTCCCTAACCTTGTTAAAGTTTCGCCCTAGGTAACACTAGACTTAGTCTAAGTGTATCATCCCCAGCGGAGTCGCCAAACTGTGGACACAACCACCCGTGCCGCCGCCGGCACTTCTCCTACGGAACTCCGGCACGAGGACCAAAGCACGTCATGGGTCGTTACCGATTTCAAAGGCATTAAAACCGGTGAAAGGTTTGACAAGCCTGCATTTGTGGAGTTGCCACCAATTTTTATGGAAAATTGGAATCGTTCCAATACTTCGCGTCATGTCAAGACACAAAGTAGTGATATGAACACTATGAAATTCGTTACCCTTAACATTCTATGTCTAGAATGACTCTCGTGGCGCCCATGAATACGGATGTTCACAGAGATCTTGAGTAAGGGGTAAGTGTTGGGTTCCTTATGTTGATGATAACATGCCCATTTGATTTGTGTCATCTTAGTTTACCTTTTCAGGATATATGATCATATCAAGCATGGATTAAGAAGTGTTGAAGTTGTTAATCATCCCATTGTATTAAGTCAAGTGTCATCTAATGTACAAGTGAGAAAGTAGAGTATATTAGAGTAATAGAAACAGTCCAGACGACTGTTGCTTTCACGAGTAAACAGCTGCTTGGATTATTGCCACAATTCGTAAAACTTGGAAGTCCCATTTTATCTTTCAAAAGCCTTTCACGTGACTCTTATTTTTCAAAGATAAAAATCAGATTTTTATTAAGGAGATGGTCTTCATTAAAGAGTGGTTTGAATTATTATTTTCAAAATGTTTCCTCTTTATGCAAATTCAACCCTTTGGTTCTTTAAGAAAACAAAGAATGCTTTTTGCCATTTTAGTGTTAACTTGTCATCATGTGACTTGTCTTTTCTCTCTTTGTTTTCTGAATTTGCATGAGTTTTTAAGGATATCTTTCAAACTATCTTTCCCTATTCTTGCCTTTGCAAAAGAGCCCTTTTTGGTGCAAGTTTTGGGTGGTTGCTATTGCCCTTCACATGTGAGGTCTTTGACCCTTCAAAACCCTAGCAACCCCCTCACCCATTTCCTCTATAAAAGGCGAGCCCCTCCTTCATAAATCCTCAAGACTTTTCTGAATTAATTTTTCCAACTTTGCAAATTGTTTTTAAAGCATAAAAATCGTGTTTATTTGCAAAACCATTAAAAGTCTTCAAGTTGTTACGATCGTGGCTCTTTTGTTGCTTTTCTATACTAAACTCTCTTGCTTATGAATTGTTGATCTTGTAAAAGTTGTCCATCTCTATTCTTTGTTAAGAATGTGTTAGTGGAAACTTGATCCTATAACATTCTAAGTGTGTTAGTAGAGTTTAGGACGGAGCAGTCTGTAACTCTTGGCAACCGGAGTAGGTTGTGAGTTGGCAACCGGAGTAGGTTGCGAGTTAGCTTGTCATAAGAACGGAGTAGTTCTTGTACTAGCTTTACAACCGGAGTAGGTTGGTGTCTTTTATTGTAAGGGTCTTTTAGTTGTCGGAGTAGATCACTAAAAGAAAGCAATAAAAAGGTAGATTGGACGTAGGCGCTTGAGTATTTGCCGAACCAATTCAAAAATCTCGTGTTCATTGTTTTTACTTTATTTCCGCTGCAATTTACTTTGTTTGTTTGTTTTGCTTTGCTTAACCTTAGAAGTGATTCATCATCTTTGTCGCATTTGGTCTGCAGTCATATTCCATAAACTAAGACAAATAGATACAGTCAGAACGATTGTTACTTTCATACTTCAGCAAACATTCATCGTGATACTTGTTCAATCTTTCAATATTATTCAAAGTATCTTCTCATCTCTTTTGTCCTCGTAACTCACTTTAATTCAATAAAGTTGGAGTTATAAATTTTTAAATAGTACCTAATTCACCCCCTCCCCCTCTTAGGTACTTGAATCCATAAACTCAACAATTGGTATCAGAGCCTCGTGCTCTTGATCGAGGCTAATCGCCTTAGAGTTTGATTCGTGAGTAATGGATTCCGAGAAACACTCCAAGATTCCGGTCTTTACCGGTTCGAATTTTGGATGGTGGAAACTCAAAATGGAACATTACATCAAAAGTATCGATTATCAATGTTGGAACATCATCCAAAATGGACCTCTTGCCATTGAGGAAACCGATATTCTAAACGGTTTCACCAAGATAAAAGAGGAAAGAAATTACAATGAGAACGACTTCAAGCTTGCCGAAAAGAATTCCAAAGCAATGTCGATTCTTCAAGTTGTGTTGGTGAGGGGGAAGTTAGTCGAATCTCCGGGTGTCCTACGGCAAAATCTATTTGGCATTCCCTTGTACTTGCCTATGAAGGGACGTCCCAAGTAAGAAAACACCGTATTGACCTTCTCATGCAATAATATGAGATGTTTAGAATGTCAAAGGACGAGTCTTTAAATAGTTTCTCTTCACGTTTTTCTTGTATTATTAATGAGCTTAAAAGTCTAGGAAAGAATTTCGAGTCCGAGGACATCATTCGAAAAATCCTTCGTAGTCCAACTCCTAAATGGCAACCTAAAGTCACCGCCATAGAGGAAGCTAAAGACTTGTCAACCCTATCTCTTCATGAACTAATGGGATCACTAATGGCTCACGAGTTTAATCTCGATAAGCATTCTAGTGAGTCATCAAAGGGAAAGAGTCTCACCCTCACATCTTCTCCAAGTGATGAAGAAGATGAGGAGGAAGACGAGTTTGCTATGTTCACAAGGAACCTAGCCGGGTTGGTCAATGGACAAGGTAACAAAAGGTTCACTAATAATTACTCGAAAAAACGCTTTCCTAAGAAACGACCTAACTCCACCGTGGGATGCTTTAAATGTGGTGATAAAACTCACCAAATTAAAGAATGTCCCAAGTGGGAAGAAATCAAATCAAAGGAAAGAAGAGAAAAAGTTAAAAAGGACTATCAACATAGAGTCAAGAGTGCTATTTGGGGAATGTCCGACTCCGAGGAAGATGAGGAACTCATCGAGGAGGAACTTGAGGCTAAAATGTGTCTTGCAAATCATGGTAAAGAAAAGGTCTCAAAAACCTCAAAACTTGAACACTTAAGATGCCTCATGGCTAACCCCGACGATTCCGACTCCGATTCCGACAACGAGGTAAATCATCTAAAGGCCAAGGCTAGAACTTACTCCAAAGAGAAAGTATGTAAGCTTCTTGACCAACTTTTTGATAAGTGTCGGTTTCAAAATGATAAACTCGAGGTAATGCAAAATGAGATTGAGGAAATTGCTCAAGAAAACTTTAATCTGAAAAATGAACTAAAAGCAACAGACTGCGTCACTGTCACCTCTGAGGCATATAATGAAGTTAAAAGAGTCAACAAGTTAAACAAACATTTGACTAAAGAACTTGAGCGTCTTAGGTTGACCCCCACTGATGTCTCTGACCTTGAAAATGTCAACACTACCTTGGTGATGCAAGTTTCCTCTCTAACCAAGGAACGTGATGACATTTTTAAGGACAAAGATGCTCTTGAAAATGAGATCTATGACCTTGTAGTTGAAGTTGTAGACTTAAGAGAAACAGTGTCTAAGACTGTTGCTTCTGACCACGATTTGGACAAGTCTAAAAGAAAGAGTGAATGGTTGGAAAATGAAAACGAGTGTCTTAAGAGTGAGGTTGTTTGTCTCATGAATGAAATAGAAGATCTCCATGATAGGCTTACTTTCTTTCAAAAAGGTATGCCCGAATGTAGCACTTCTAGGTCTTCTCCTCACCATAGATCCGATGAAGTCGTAGATCTAAACAAAAGACTTGACGAGATGACATCTAAATATGAAGAGTCCAAAGAAAGAATCATATATCTCGTGTCTAAACTCAACAACCACACCCATGACTTCATTGTTGAGAAAAGATTGTCCATAGAAAGTGTTAACAATGATGAACTTAAAAGAGAAAAGGAAAAGAATTTACATCTTCTCTCACGTGTCAATGACTTGACCAATGAACTTGTTAATGCTAAGAACATCACTGAAAAATGGGAAGGAAGTCAAACTGTGTTAAACTTCCTCACGAATCAAACCGAGAAATGTGATAAAGTTGCTGGTTTGGGCTTCAAATGGGAATGATCGGATCGGATTTGTTGCATCCAGAAGCCTAAAAACGATTTTAGAGGAAGGAAGTATGTAGGTCTTCCCGAATACATCATTTGAAATTATTGTGGTAACAATGGTCATGTTTTTAATGGATGTATAAAACGATTTGATGACATTGACAAGAACACCAAAACACTAAAAGAAATGAACATTAAGAAAGACACCACAAGTTATGTTGATCACAAAAAGGGACCCAAATTCATTTGGGTTCCTAAACTCAAAAACTAATCTTGTGTAGGGCTTGGTGAGAGGCGGCCGCAATTGGTACTTGGATAGTGGATGCTCTCGTCACATGACGGGTGATAGAAGCCAATTCCTCTCACTTAAAGCATATGATGGTGGCACGGTAAGGTTTGGTGACAACAAGAAAGGTGAAGTAATTGGTATTGGAAAAGTTGGTAAGTCATCCTTACTTTGTGTCGACAATGTGCGGCTTGTCAAAGGTTTGAAACATAATCTCCTTAGCATTTCTCAACTTTGTGATAAGGGTAACTTTGTCGAATTTCATGCTAATATGTGTCGAATTTTTTATGCCACTACTAATGAACTAATACTCGAAGGAAGACGTGTCAAAGATGTTTACTTAACTAATTTGAACTCTCTATCCGGTCACACCATGTCTTGCATGAGTGTAATGAACAATGATCCTTGGTTATGGCATAAAAGGTTTGGTCATGTTAGTACAAAAACTCTTAATACCCTTAAAAGACTTGACTTAGTTGAAGGCATTCCCAATATAAAGTTTGATTTTGATAAAGTATGTGATGAATGTGCTAGAGGTAAACATGTTAAAAGTTCCTTTAAATCCAAAAGAATTATGAGTACATCTCAACCTTTGCAACTTTTACATATCGACTTGTGTGGACCAATGAGAACTAGAAGTAGAGGAGGTAGTCGTTATGTGTGTGTCATTGTTGATGATTACTCTAGGTTCGTTTGAGCACTCTTCCTAAGCTCTAAGGATGAGACATTTGATGAGTTTCTAATTTGGTTAAGAAAGATTCAAAATAAACTTGGTTTAAAACTTGTTTCAATGAGAACCGATCACGGAACCGAATTCGAAAACTCATCATTTGGTGCTTATTGTGATGACAATGGTGTAGACCATAACTTCTCGGCTCCTAGAACCCCACAACAAAATGGTGTGGTTGAAAGGATGAATAGAACCCTTGAAGGAATGGCTAGAACAATGTTATTATCTAGTAAGTTGCCTAAGAACTTTTGGGCAGCGGTAAATACCGCTTGCTACATTCATAATCGTGTCATGATAAGGAGTATATTAAATAAAACTCCCTATGAATCGTTACGTGGAAGAAAACCCAACATTTCATATTTTAGATGTTTTGGAAGCAAATGTTTTGTTCATAACAATGGTAAAAACAACTTGGGTAAGTTCGATCCACGTAGTGATGAAGGAGTATTTATTGGGTACTCCGACCATAGCAAGGCCTATAAAGTCTACAATAAACAAACCTTGTTAATTGAAGAAAGCATCCATGTCATTTTTGATGAATCTAGTGTTCTTGGACAGGTACAACACATGGATGATGATGATGAGGATGAGGATGATGAGTTTGAGATTGGTCTTGTTCGAAAGGACTTCGTGTTCACAGATGAAGAAGCTCCCAAAGATGAATTGCAACAGACACGAGACCTGTCACCTTCAAAGGAGATCAGCAACTCGGGGGGAACACGTAGCACCTCGCTCATCGATTCTTCTCTGGAAGCAATGACCCAACGATCGTTGCATCCACCTCGTAATCAAGTAACCCAAAACAAAGTGAGGATGAAGAACCTTCCAGGCCAATAGAAACAGATCACTATGACGATCTTTGTTGAGGGGGAACAAGAAACCATTGTTCCAAAGAAGTGGAAACATCAAAGCTCTCATCCACTCACTAATCTCACAAGTGATCTCAACTCGGGAATTCGAACAAGATCATCCGTCAACAATCTCGCTCATCTCAATGAGTATTATGCCCACAATGCCTTCCTTTCTCAAATTGAACCTTCAAATGTAACAGTCGCCTTGACTGATGCAGACTGGTTGCTTGCTATGCAAGAAGAGCTCAATCAATTCAAAAGAAACAAGGTATGGCACTTAGTCCCTAGACCGCCTAATCGTACCGTCATTGGTACTAGGTGGGTCTTTCGCAATAAGCTTGATGACTCGGGAGAAATTGTAAGGAACAAGGCTAGACTAGTGGTGCAAGGTTATAACCAACAAGAGGGTATTGATTACGATGAAACCTATGCACCGGTAGCTAGACTTGAAGCCATACGATTGCTTATAGCTTTTGCGGCTCACAAAGTCATTAAACTCTTCCAAATGGATGTCAAAACCGCTTTCTTAAATGGATATTTGGAAGAAGATGTCTTTGTAGAGCAACCACCGGGTTTTGAGAACAATGACTTGCCTAACTATGTTTTCAAAAGTAGACAAAGCTCTTTATGGTTTAAAACAAGCACCAAGATGTTTGTATGATAGATTGTCTAAATTTCTTATTGAAAATGGTTTTAAAAGAGGCTCCGTTGACAAAACATTGTTCTTGACGCAACAGTCCAGTGAACTGTTGGTTGTACAAGTATATGTTGATGACATTATATTTGGTGCAACAAATGAACTCCTTTACTTATATTTTTCGAAACTAATGAAATCGGAGTTTGAAATGAGCATGATGGGTGAGCTAGGATTTTTCCTTGGGCTCCAAATTAAGCAATCAAAGGATGGAATCATGATCCATCAACAAAAGTATATTAAAGAAATGCTTAAGAAATTTGGGATGACTAATGGTAAGCCTCATGATACACCTATGGTAGCCGGGTCCAAATTGGACAAAGATGAACTCGGTAAGAATGTTAGTGATAAGGTGTATAGAGGTATGATAGGCTCACTTCTTTACTTGACCGCAAGTCGTCCCGACATTCTCTTTAGTGTTTGTTTATGTGCTAGGTTCCAAGCAAATCCGAAAGAATCACATTTCAAAGCCGTTAAACAAATTCTTCGGTATTTGATTGGAACACAAAATCTTTACCTATGGTACCCTTTACATTGTCCTTTTGATCTTATAGGCTTTTCGGATGCGGACTGTGCGGGGTGCACGGTGGATAGAAAGAGTACCTCCGGAATTGCAACGTTCTTGGGTCCTTGCTTGACTTCTTGGGCCTCAAAGAAACAAAACACGGTAGCTCTTTCTACGGCCGAAAGTGAGTACGTTAGTGCGGCACATTGTTGTTCTCAACTCCTTTGGGTAAAACAACAACTCTTGGATTTTGGTATTATTTTTGACTCCATTCCTTTAATGTGTGATAATACGAGTGCAATAAATATTTCCAAAAATCCTATTCAACACTCTAAAACCAAACATATTGATATTCGTCACCATTTTATTCGTGATCATGTGGAAAAAGGACATATTAAACTCATCTTTTGCAAAACCGGAAATCAAATTGCCGATATTTTCACTAAGCCACTTGCAAGAGAACATTTTGAGAAATTTAGACTAGAAATTGGGTTAATTAATAGCTTGTGATTTTTAGTGTGAGTTCTACAAATTTCCTTAATTGATTAAATTAAATTTGAATATATGTTATTAAGTGTTCTAAGTGAATTGACATCATGTTTAGACCAAAAATTGACACCGTATTTGTGAGTCGGTAATCACTCAACCTCATATCTAAATTTACGTTTATTATATGCTACCTTGTGTTTTTATTTCGAGTGATTAAATATGTTTAGTTGGGCCAACCACCTCACTTACCACATTTAATGGGCCATTAACTCCCTCAACCCACCATCTATGCCTACCCGTCCAAACATCCTAATCCACTAAACCTTTCATCTCCAAATCCACAAAACTCCCTCATCTCACCTACCTATTAACCCACCATGGTCAAGACCTCTTTCTGTAGGGTAATATCCGTATAAAACCCATAATTTGAAGGATTATAACGCAAATTTAATACGTGATTTATAGTCATAAACGAAAACAACAATGAAACGATAAAGATCAAGGATTAACCTTCGGTCCTAGTGCAAATTGGCAATGAGAGATCAAAGTAGATCTCCTCCTAAATGATGCACCCAAGATCGTCTGAGAAATGCCCTTGTGCTAGAATGAATCCTCTAATTGCCTTACAATATTGAGGGGATTATTTTTGTGAGTTTTTCTTTAGATGAGAGATCTAGGTTTAGAGAGGAAAAATGTCTCTCAAAACCCTAAAATTTTTTATCAAAATGAATTAGGTTTCAAAAGAGAGAAAAAACTCTCTTTTGTCCTCACTTGGCCGGCCATGGGCTCCCTTGGGAAGTGGGCTTCCACTTCCTTTTAGTTTTAGCTCATGGTCTGGTTCGCAAATCGCTAAAATGTATATGACGCGGTTTTGTTATAAATCGTCATCGGTTATCGGTTATTAAAGCATCAACTAATAATACGGATTAGTTGAAATATTAATACATGTCCGACAAAGACGATATTGTATAATTATATTCAATATACATTAATCAAATATAAATCGCTTATATTTAATTTACGAATTAATTGCTTAATTCGCCTTAGCCGTTATTATTTAATCCGTATTAAATAAAATATCTCAACATCACATTTTGACTAATTATTAGTCAAATAACTCAGACTAACTGGTTAGTCAATTTTTGGCATCTACATGACTGTATTTTCATACCGTCACATCTCTCAAACGTATCCAATAGGTGTGACTTTTAGGGACCAGTTGATCACCGCCATCTGTATGACAATAACGTCAAACTTATCTAGCAAGCCAACCGTTATTGATAAACGTGGACCAACCGATTATAATACAAAAGTATACCCTTTGATCCTTTTAGAGATTTATAAGTCCTTGCACTAACTGTAAAGGACACCAGCCCCAACAAGCTCCCACTTGTCCGTACAAGTGTATGTGCAATGACGTTATCCGCACTAACTGGAGGACACCACCTCCAACAAACTCCCACTTGTCCGTACAAATGTATGTGCGATAACCGATTCTCATATTCATTTAAAATTTCTCCCACTCAATGTAAAACAATTTGCAGATCCGGATCCGCAAAGGTCGTATTTTACAATCGATCTGTATCTAGAGTGGTTTCCCCGACTAGAGAGTAACTTAACTGATAAAACGAATTCGTATTCGAGCATGGCCATGCATTTCGATTCTGACTCCTCGAGTGGCCCCGAGAAATATCGAGTACACGATAAAGGTGAATATTTCCTTCAACTCGAACTCCTTCCGATCTAAGCACAGCATGAAATGACCCGAAACAATCTACTTGGCCCCCGTTACGGATGACCGTGAGAAAGAAACCAAAGTCACCCAAAATGCCTTAGTCTCAAGAGACAGTCGATAGTCAAAAGAATCGGCTCTTAGGATCACCATGGAGGTCCTATCCACGACCGGGCACCGAATGTTATAAAACATTTAGGACTCCACGTTGATGTCACAATTGTGTCCTACGTGATAACCGTATAACACGCTTCTGTGATTGGTCAGTCAACCTGTTGACTTATGGCTCGTTGAACCCACCATCAACCAACGTCACAAAATAATTACCTTAAGTTATCAGCTCACGTGGGCAATTAAGGACCAAAAATATAATGTTTGTTCAGTTCACTTTGTGGTGTTCAAAATTTGTCGTACAAATCCACATGAAAAAACAAAATATATAAAATATCAAAACGATGATGTCGTATAGAGTACAAAAGAAGATGAATCTAATCCATAAAAGAGTACTACAACTTAGGAACACGTTTAATTCCCATGGAATTAACATGCCCTTCATGCTTATCTTGTCGTAATGGTTTAGTGAGAGGATCTGCTATGTTATCATCTGTAGCAATCTTTTCTATCACTACTTCCTTTTGCTCCACGTAATCTCGGATTAGATGAGCTTTCCGTTGTACATGTCTAGACTTGTTGCTAGACTGTGGCTCCTTAGCTTGGAAGATGGCACCTCTATTGTCGCAATAGATGGTGATCGGGTCATTCGAACTAGGCACTACAGATAGTCCATGTAAGAATTGACGCATCCATATCGCTTCCTTTGTAGCTTCAGACGCGGCATAGTACTCGGACTCGGTCGTAGAATCTCTTTATGTAACAGTTTGTTTGGAACTCTTCCGGTGATCTGCAGCGCCATTAAGAGTAAAAACGAATCCAGGATCGAGATTTCGAGTCATCACGATCCGTTTGGAAGCTAGCATCTGCATAACCGGTTGCGCATAGCTTTTGTTCGCCTCCATAAGTCAATGCCCAATCTTTAGTCCTCCGTAGGTACTTAAGAATGTTCTTGACCACCATCCAATGTGATTCACCTGGATCTTTGTTGGAATCGACTGTCATACTCAATGCATATGCCACGTCCGGACGTGTGCATATCATGGCATACATGATTGATCCTATAGCCGAGGCATAAGGAATCCGTGTCATGCGCTCTTTCTCTTCCGGTGTCTCGGTGACCGAGACTTGCTCAAATGCACCCCTGGAGCCATAGGAAGAAACCCCTTCTTGGAGTTAGTCATCTTTGAATCTCTCTAGGACTTTGTCTATGTAAGACTCTGGATCGAGAGATAACATCGTCGTGATCTATCTCGATAGATACGAATGCCTAGAATTCTTTGTGCCTCTCCCAGATCTTTCATCTGGAAATGGTTTTTCAACCATACTTTCACCGAGGTTAAGAGAGGTATGTCATTCCCTAATCGGAGTATGTCATCGACATACAATATTAGGAAGACAATCTTGCTCCCACTCGACTTGATATAAAGACATGGTTCCTCGACCGATCGAGTAAATCCATTTTCTTTAATCACTTGGTCGAAGCGATGATTCCAACTCCGAGATGCTTGCTTAAGTCCATAAATGGAACGCTTAAGCTTGCACACTTTCTTAGGATGTTCTGGATCGATGAAACCTTCGGGTTGTACCATGTACAACTCTTCCTCCAAAAAGCTGTTTAAGAAGGCGGTTTTCACATCCATTTGCCAAATTTCATAGTCATGAAAAGCGGCAATCGCTAAGATAATCCGAATGGAACGCAACATGACTACGGGTGCAAAAATTTCATCGTAGTGCAAACCTGGCACTTGGGTGAAACCTTTAGCAACTAGTCGTGCTTTATAGATGTCTTGTTGACCTTCCACAGAATGCTTTATCTTGTAAAGCCATTTGCATTGAAGGGGACGAACCTTAGCAGGTAAGTCAACAAGATCCCATACGTTGTTCTCATACATAGAGTCCATCTCGGATTGCATGCCCTCAAGCCATAGCTTTGAGTCGGAACTAGTCATGGCACCTTTATAGGTTGCGAGTTCACTACTCGTTAAGAGTAGAACGTCATCTATGTCATGTTCCACGACCATACCAATGTATCTGTCTGGAGGAATAGAGACTCTTCCCGACCTCCTAGGTTCCTCAGGAATATTCACCGCAGCCGGGATTGAAGGAATTGGTTCCTCCAATGGTTGCTCGGTATCTGGTTCTGGAATCTCCGACAGGTCGAAGGTTCTATCACTCTTTGCATTCTCGAGAAATTCCTTCTCTAAGAATGTTGCCCTAGCCGCAACAAAAACACGTTGTTCGGTTGGCGAATAAAAGTAATGACCAAGTGTTCCCTTGGGATAACCTATAAAGTATGTCTTGACCGATCGCGGGCCGAGCTTATCCTCGTGTCTCCACTTGACATAAGCCTCGCAGCCCCAAACCCGTATAAAGGACAAGTTAGGGACCGTTCCCTTCCATAGTTCATATGGAGTCTTGTCAACAGCTTTAGACGGACTTCGGTTAAGTATTAGAGCAGCTGACAGAAGAGCATAACCCCACAATGAGTCAGGCAACACGGTGTGACTCATCATGGATCGAACCATATCAAGTAGTGTTCGATTTCTCCGTTTGGACACACCATTCAATTGAGGTGTTCCGGTGGAGTTAATCGTAGGGCAATCCCACGGTCCTTTAGGTGTTGATCAAACTCGTGAGAAAGATACTCGCCACCACGATCCGAACGTAGTGTTTTAATCTTTCTACCTAATAGGTTCTCAGTACCCTATTCGGTATTCTTTGAATTTCTCAAAGGATTCACTTTTGTGCTTCATTAAGTAGACATAGCAATATCTACTTAAATCGTCCGTGAAAGTGATGAAATACCTATAGCCTTCTCGTGCGGTGATTGACATAGGACCACGTACATCCGTGTGTATGAGTCCTAATAGGTCACAGCCGCGCATTCCAACACCTTTGAAGGAAATCCGAGTCATCTTACCGATGAGACATGATTCACACGTGCCAAATGATTGAAAATCAAAGGCCGAGATAGCTCCATTTTTTATGAGCTGTTTTACGCGTTTCTCATTAATGTGTCCCATACGGCAGTGCCATAGATACGTTTGATCTTTGTCACCAACCTTTAACTTTTTATTCATTACGTGTAATATTTCGGTGGTCTGATCTAAAACATAAATTCCGTTCATGGAGACTGCCTTGCCATAAATCATATCGTGTAAAGAGAAAATGCAAGTATTGTTCTCTATTACAAATGAAAAACCAAGTTTGTCAAGTGCGTAAACCGAAATAATGTTTTTCAAAGACGGGTACATAATAGCAGTTATATAAAAATAACTCAAATCCGCTAGGAAGCTGGATCACATATGTTCCCCTTGAGACGGCAGCCACTCGTGCTCCATTCCCAACACGCAGGTCCACCTCACCCTTTATGAGGGGTTCGATGTTTCGGAGCCCCTGCACATGATTACACAGATGAGAACCACAACCAGTATCAAGTACCCAAGTTCTGTAACTTGCGTGGTTAATCTCAATCATATGAATAAAAGTAGAAGGAGAAGACATACCAACAGGTTTAACGCGACCTGCTTTTATGTCCTCATGATAAACAGGACATGTACGCCTCCAATGCCCAGTCTTGTGGCAATGATGGCATTCCATGTTTTCGGTCTTGCTCTTTGTCGCGCCTGATGAGTTACTTGCCTCACCAGGCCCACTCTTACCTGATCCCGACTTCTTAAACTTCGGTTTACCTACTGCTAGGCCTGGCTGAACTTTACCCTTACCCTTGCCCTTGTTTATCACAACGAGAACATCCTGTTTAAGGCTCCCACTAAACTTCATGCCCTTCTCGGTCTGTACGAGAAGGGAGTGTAGTGCGTGAGGACTTTTCTTCAAATCATTCATATAGTAATTGGCTCTAAAGAGCGCAAAGCCATCGTGGAGTGAATGAAGCATGCGGTCAATCACAATGTTCTCGCTGATTTTACAATCAAGCGTCTCGTTTTCGACATTCTCAATCATGCCGAGAATGTGTGGGCTAACCGGTTGGCCCTTCTGGAGTTTCGCCTCAAAGAAGCGACGGTAAGCTCATAGGTCACGATTCTCGGTGCTTTCGAGAATTCCTTAGTGAGCGTAGTGAAAATCTTGTTTGCACTTTGGGCTATGAAGCGTTTCTGCAAATTGGATTCCATTGCAAAAATAAGTACGTTCTTTACCGCACCCGCTTCCATGGCGAAATCGTTATACTTGTCGATCTTGTTTATTTCAGCCGTGGGGCCTGGGTTTGGTGGGATGGGCTCAATAAGATATTTGAGCTTCCCATCGCAATGGCAAGCATTCCGTAATGCCGCCTCCCGATCCGTGAAGCTTGATCCATCATTCTTGATCGAGTAGACTGATTCATCTGATCCATGAAGATCCGAAGCCAGGACTCACGGTCCAATGTGACACTTGGCATTGGGTCGTCATCACGGCCAGCCATTATGTTATTAGTAGTTTAAATGATCGTGTTCTACACTGAAAAAGGAAGAAAAACAAAAACGAAATAAGCAACTCATCGAGGTGATTTAAGTCTATTTAAAATTCATTTTAACGTGTAGACTCATTGCACTTGCATAATTGATCTCCCTCAAGAATAATACAAGTGATCCCAAGACTCAATTTCCGTAAATTGATAAGCCAACTGTTTAGCTAATTCTTCCGTAAGAACTCTTGGTCGATAGATTTCCGTAAATCCTATCTATAGTCCACCATGATCACAGGATCGTACGAGTGACCATAGTGTTGAGATAAAATAGGTCAATCGGTTCCAACTTACCCGACGTAGAAGGGGTCATATTATGCCTACCGACGAAGAAGGGACTCATTAGAGTTTGACCTATAAAGACCATTCTCAATTTTGGTTTATACGAGGAAGATCCCATCAACTCAGTTTTAATTCATTTTAAGTGAACGAATAACTAGCAACTGCGTGAATGAATTAATTTAGATGATGGCCTAAATCGTGTGACATACGAACGTCATAGAAAACTAACGCGTGACCTCTATATGAGTCAGTTTTCATGCAATTATTAGGTGGTTTGGTTTTTGGGCGGAATATGATGCATACTATCGTTACGATAAAATAAATAAATGAATGCGATACGTAAATAAAATTCCTAGTGTGGCCTATCCTAGTAAAAAGAACATAATACAACTTTGGAATCCACCGTTGGACCCGAAAAGCTTGTCTTGATGTTCCATCTTTGTCCATGTAGCGGGAGTGAGCATCCGGTCTCCTTCTTTAGTCTTCTCAAAATTACAATTAAAATTTACAAAATATAAACCTATTTACATTCTAAATAAAAACTGTAATTAAAAGAAATAAAAGGGAGATACGAGATCTCAAAATACAACCAAGACCGTGTTCCATCATTGCGGTAACACGTTCTACTAAGGCCACACTAAGTTACAACCGTTTGCAAAAATAAATAAATACGTAATTAAAAGCATTCAAAATGATCAAAAACGATAAATAAAATGCATCAACTAAATTAAATTTATTCGTGACATAATTCCGTAATTATGTTAAATTATCCAAACCACCAAAGATAATTAAAATTATGTGACAAAACCGCTTCATCAACTTAATTTTAATTCATGATAATCCGTTACTTTAAATCGTTTTAAAGTAACTAAATGGTACATGAGTGAACCGTTTCACTATCAAGCGAAATGCACAAAATTCGTATTGTACACTAGTTTTGGCCGGGAAAAAAACTTAAAAATTTTTTTTTTTTCTTCTTCACGTCTGATTACGTGAACAGTACCACAAAATTTTTTTTTTTATAAAAGTTGCTGAAACCGAGAGCAACAAAAAAACGGCTCAAATCGTGAGCAACAAAGATCAAAACAAACGATTTGATAAAACCCAATTGCAATTTAATCTAATCTGTATAGAATTCAAACTACAATTGATACATCTTTAACATATTGCAATAATTATCGATTAAAATTACAACATGTAAAAACGATTGAAAACAAGAGATCGAACGATCTAACAAAAATGTGTGGCACGCAAATCAATGCAAAAAAACAGGAAAAACAGGCCGTGAACATGAAGGCCACACGGTTTTCCAAAAAATTTTGGCCGAGACAAAAAAAATTAGTGCCGCACGAAATTTTATGCAAACATTTTGATAGATCTTTAACATATTGCGATGAATATCGATTACAAAACAATATGCAAAGATCAAAATGAAAACAAGACAAACGACAACCAACACCGTGTAAACATGACACGGTTCCCAACACCAAAAAACGCAGCATATAAAAAAAAATGCCGAGATAAAAAAAATTGTTGCCGCAAGGAATTTAATCAAAAAAACATCGATTCAAAATTCGTTTGATGAAAATCACATAGAAAAATTTACGTGGCCTCGCTCTGATACCACTTGTAGGGTAATATCCGTATAAAACCCATAATTTGAAGGATTATAATGCAAATTTAATACGTGATTTATAGTCATAAACGAAAACAACAATGAAACGATAAAGATCAAGGATTAACCTTCGGTCCTAGTGCAAATTGGCAATGAGAGATCAAAGTAGATCTCCTCCTAAATGATGCACCCAAGATCGTCTGAGAAATGCCCTTGTGCTAGAATGAATCCTCTAATTGCCTTGCAATATTGAGAGGATTATTTTTGTGAGTTTTTCTTTAGATGAGAGATCTAGGTTTAGAGAGGAAAAATGTCTCTCAAAACCCTAAAATTTTTTATCAAAATGAATTAGGTTTCAAAAGAGAGAAAAAACTCTCTTTTGTCCTCACTTGGCCGGCCATGGGCTCCCTTGGGAAGTGGGCTTCCACTTCCTTTTAGTTTTAGCTCATGGTCTGGTTCGCAAATCGCTAAAATGTATATGACGCGGTTTTGTTATAAATTGTCATCGGTTATCGGTTATTAAAGCATCAACTAATAATACGGATTAGTTGAAATATTAATACATGTCCGACAAAGACGATATTGTATAATTATATTCAATATACATTAATCAAATATAAATCGCTTATATTTAATTTACGAATTAATTGCTTAATTCGCCTTAGCCGTTATTATTTAATCCGTATTAAATAAAATATCTCAACATCACATTTTGACTAATTATTAGTCAAATAACTCAGACTAACTGGTTAGTCAATTTTTGGCATCTACATGACTGTATTTTCATACCGTCACATCTCTCAAACGTATCCTATAGGTGTGACTTTTAGGGACCAGTTGATCACCGCCATCTGTATGACAATAACGTCAAACTTATCTAGCAAGCCAACCGTTATTGATAAACGTGGACCAACTGATTATGATACAAAAGTATACCCTTTGATCCTTTTAGAGATTTATAAGTCCTTGCACTAACTGTAAAGGACACCAGCCCCAACAAGCTCCCACTTGTCCGTACAAGTGTATGTGCAATGACGTTATCCGCACTAACTGGAGGACACCACCTCCAACACTTTCAATACCCACATACCCATCAAACCAACAAAGTTGACCTCACCACCTGTCACATCATACCCATCGACATCAACAACTCCAACAATGACTTCAACCAAAATCTCCTACGCATTCCCTCCTCAAACCTCAAACACGACCCCTTCAACAAACCCAGATCCACCAAACCCACAACCATCACCGACCCCCACTGACCCACCATCATCCGACGACATCCCCATTGATACCCGTCGTAAGGTGCCAAAAATAATATTTATAATTCCAACTACAACTATAGATAGCGGTAGCAGGGTCGAACCACAAGGAGGAAGGGAATTTCAGTTGTTCTATATTTTAGTCTAGAAGTAACAAGTAAGGGGGGTTTGAGTTGAAATGGTCTAATACTAATGGCAGTGAAATTAAAAGTAAACTAAAGAAACTGGGTTAAATCAAATATAAAAGAAATGCTAAGACGGTCGGTTCACTATAGCTGCGATGGCACAAAATCCTAGCTAAGTCTGAAATAAAGTCGTGTAGACGGGTAAATAACAAGTCCTCTCAGTCCAAGTTAACCAGTAGCTCCTTTCGGCCTATGCTACTAGTCCCTAAGTCTCACTAATGCTAGCTCTCGCACTGAAAAGTGATTCTTAAAGCCTAAATTACCTGTCTTTCGATCTTAGCAATTTAGTCGTTCTAATTCATTAATTATTTCCCTCCCCTGTCTCTCGATCTTAATGGGTTGGTCAATACTAAGCATTTAACAAATAGCCTCTCGGTCTCGTTGTCAAATATTGCAATTAATAAATTAAAAACGGTGCTAATCATACACGCGTCAGTCGATCGACCACTATAGGGCGATCGATCGACCAATCAAGTACGCGATCGATCGACCAGAGAAGCCAGTCGATCGACCAATGCCCTAATTCAGGTCGCCTAATTCTACGCAATCTACGCTATAGATCCCCTACATCCTAGCACAAGGGATTTAGCTACTCATGTCTATGACGAAAATAACAATAAGAATAAAGCATAAAACTACTGAATTCATGATTGGAATAATTGAACAAACAAATAAAATAAAATGATAAATTCGGCTTGGGGAAACTAATCTACCAATTCTAAACTAAGAACAAAAAGAGTAATGAAACTGAAATAAGAATAAGAGAATACCGAATGGAATTTGCAGAACAAAGATCCAAAACCGAATGCGAAACTAACTTGTATTGAGGGAAATAATTATAGACTAAAGAACCCTAGAATTTTTATGATGAAAACTGGATGCTACAAACTGAAACCTAAGCTACGTTATATAGGAATACAACGTAGTTCTTATTTCCTAAAACCTAATTACCATGGGCTTCTAAATTCTCGTTCTATTAATTCACGCATCAGCTCGTGGAGTGGTCGATCGACCACTAGACCCAGTCGATCGACCAAGTATAGCTGAACAGTAGCTTCTGATACTCGTGGTCTGGTCGATCGACCAAAAGTACCAGTCGATCGACCAAGGATGCTGTACAGTAATGCATTCTGACGAATTCTGCAGCGCGCACCGATCTTAAAACAGCTGCCATTTCTTCGTTACTTGGTCAAATCAGGCGTTCTACGCGGCGTTGGAAAGCTAAGAGGATAAGGTTTCACCTCCAATTGGAATCACTCGATTAGCTGCTCTACAACTCGAGATATAGCCATCTGAAGCAGCCTGCAATGTCGAGAAGCATTTCTTTGTTTGTTAAACTCGTACGCACCCATGCTTTTGCTATCTTTTAGGCCTTGAAACGCGCACCAAGTTCGCTTCCCGAGTAAATACTTCATGTCAAATGCAATGCTAGGTACTTAGGGACAGATTTGGCTTGATATCTACTCATTTCCGCAATAATCTGCAATATTACATAAAAATACGAGAGTAGACAGAAATGGGGAAAATAGTAGAATAAACTACATATAATAGACATAAAATGCGTGGAAATAAAGATGTAAAACATCATATTATAGACACGCATCAAACTTCCCCAAACCAAATCTTTGCTTGTCCCCAGGCAAACTAAATGCAAAACTAAATCTAGATAGAAAGGAGCAAAACATGGACAAACTGAAAATCGTCTACTTAAACCAATTTAATGCATATGAATCAACTACTAACAGCTCAATGTCATGCAAACGAATTTATGCATATTCCAAAAAGATGTTGAACGTTTGACCTTGCAAGACTTTCAAGATTGGACTCTCCCGGGTCACTCTTCTCTCAACAAAGCAAATGGTAAGCAATTTATATGTAAGAGAGAAAGAGACAAAAGTCGCTCACCTAGACTCAACCAACATGATCATGCATGCAATATAGTATGATAAGTAATTCTAACTACCGTGCACATACATTCCAACCATTCAGGGTCCATCACATGCCAAATACTTGCAAAGATTTGGATAAGTGAGGCTATGGGTAAGAAGAGGCAAAACAATATGGGAATGAGAGGGAAATAGCCAAGCTAGCATCCTAACAAACCGAATAAAACATCCACTTCTAACTCAATGAAATAAGCTCAAATGCCTTAATGAATTAGGCAAACACTTCATTAATCCAAATAACACTCCTCATAAAATATAAAGCAAACATAGGAGTAAACTTTTTTCTCTTCTTTTTTTCATTTTTCTTTGCTGTTTCTTTTTCTTTTGTTTTCTTTTTTTTTTCCGTTTTTTTTCGGCAGACTATTTTTTCAATTTTTTTTTTTCATTTTTCTTTTTCTTTTCTCCTTTATTCATCACAAACTTCATAGAGTGCAAATCGAGCCAAAATTGATACAATACAACGAATACCACTAAAACTACTAAACTAGCTCAGCAAAAGGGTAGGCTTAGTTTATGGATTGTAGCTAAAGGGTCAACTGGCAATTTTTGGCTAATGTGAAGCTAATGGGTAAAATGAATAAAAGGGATTTCTCAAGCATTCTCCAAACATGCAACACCAACCACTAACCCGAATGTATGCAGGCAAAAAGAAATTAAATGTCATACTTGTGCAAATTAATGTTACACGATATGCAGGGAGTAACTACTCACAATCCTAAATGAAACTGGTCATGAATGACACCAGTTTATAAGGCTCTAATTCCTTAGAAAGTTTTGTAGTTTGCCAAAATTTCAAGTCAAGTCTAATTGTTCAACAAATTTTGAAACGAAATTCGAGATATTGCAAAAACTTTTGCTAAAAGATGTGATAAAATGCAGGGTTTAAGCAAATGACAACTATCAGTAATGAATACTCCAATCTGACTCAACCTAATATGCAAAATTAAACGTGATATTTTTGAATGTTTTGAAATTTTTCAATTTTTTGGATTTATGTATATATAGGGGAAAATAAACAACAATGGAAGACAAAAATGTAAACGTGTAACTGAAATGCAATAAAAACAAGGGTTATTTCATAACAATAATCCATCCTATTGGTGGTTTGCAATAATCACTCCATCCTATCAATAATCCCAATTAAATCCAACCTAAGCACCATGAATTCTAATAACGATCCAACTTGTATTTTTTTAAGTTTTTATTGGATTATTTGATAGTTTTTGGACAACCTAGATGATATATGTGATGTTTATGTGTAATATTTTCAAGTGATGAATCAAGTACTTGATTTATTTGATACATATAAACATAAAAAAATATCAGCTAGTTCGTTATAAGAAGGTATGGTGCTTAGGTTGGATTTAATTGAGATTATTGATAGGATGGAGTGATTATTGCATACCACCAATAGGATGGATTATTGTTATGAAATAACCCTAAAAACAATGCAAATGCGACGCAAAACCCTTCCCCAAACCAAATCACACAATGTCCCCATTGTGCGAAATCATGTATAAAGAAGCAAAAGGAAACGGGATTTTGCGATAAATAACTAAATAAGACATGAAATTGGGACTCGGAAACTTACAAGATTTTAAGTGCAAAGGGAAACCTCCCCAAACCAGCGTGAGCTAGGAGGTTTCAGTAGCCAGCAGTGCTACCATAAAGTACCTGAAAAGACAGAAAATACCGCGCATAATTCGAGAAAAAAAAATTGAAACGGTAATTATGTGTAAAGAATTAATTAAAAGAACGAGGTATAACAGCTACAGTGGTCGATCGACCGCCTTGGCCAGTCGATCGACCAAGTTACCTGAAACAGTAACTTCTGTGCTGCGAAGGTCAGTCGATCGACCACTCTAATCAGTCGATCGACCATGTTACCTGACGTGAACGGTTCCTGCTCACGAATTAACTAAATGAATTGAGTTAACATGGTCTAATAACCTGTAAATGCACATAAAAACGCGCCCAAAATTGCGCTAAACCCAAATGTAAAGTCTAAAGAGTTGTAAAACAAAGCTTATTCGCAAGATAACAAAAATCACACTCCGGGTTGCCTCCCGGCTAGCGCTGGTTTCAGTCAGGTCCCGCTCGACCTCTTTTTCTTCAGCCAACTAGTCTAAATGAACCCAATCAAAACAGCTCAAAGCTCGCAGCAACCTGTCAAAAAGCTGCGCATGTGCTACACAAAACTGTAAGTAGCACCATATTATAGTAATAGCATAGGAAATCAAATTATAATAATATTTAAGCCTAACAAATTTCCTATGAAAGCTCCTAAAATTATTCACAAAATAATTCTGCCCTCCAGCTAAGGGCGGAATATAAAAGCTCAAATTATCAGCAGGTGGAGAACAAGAGAGCTCAACAGCATTCAACCCAAAAACAGTGCGAGTAGAATTTAAATGCTCAGACGGGTATATACTGTGAGGTGGAGAAGTCTGGTCATCTAAAGGAGAAGGTGGATAATCATCCCAGATGCAAGGGGCTGTAAAGTCAATTGAGTTAATGGGGTTTCCTAAAATAGGCTCATCATCTATATCCTCATAAGTATCCCATTTGACCTCAAGACTGTCTAAATCTACCTTCTCACTCTCCGCATCGCTAGACTCGTCAAGATGGAGATTCTCGAAGAGAACCTCCAAATCATCCTCACTATCTGTGCAAGAATCATAAACGGGATCTTGACAATCCTCATAAAAAGGATTGTCAACCACGCTAATGGTCTCCTCTATATCTCCGTCAGTATTTCCTAGATCGGTTTCTAATGTCTTACCCACCCCCTCATCCAAGTCAACATGAAGAGAAAAGTTAGGTTTAAGACTCTCAGCAGCAAACCAATCATAGAATTTCAATATATCGTCATCGGAGAATCCTGTGAAATCCCACTTACCTTTAGACTCTAGGTATGCTCGCGTAGGGTCATTTATACCCAGGGTAATAGTCCAGCATATTTGGAGTTCAGAAAATGTATCTCGTCTGGGCTCGATAAACTCCCAAAGCCTGGCGAAATAAGCACCAAAGATTTCACCCTCTTCCTGTGGAAAACTCAGAAAAGCGAACATGAAAACGGTCTCAAGGAACCGAAGTTCCCTGAGACAAAAGAAAGAAAGACTAAAATAAAAAAAACAACTAAAAATTAGCGTTGCCTCCCCGGCAACGGCGCCAAAATTTGATACCCGTCGTAAGGTGCCAAAAATAATATTTATAATTCCAACTACAACTATAGATAGCGGTAGCAGGGTCGAACCACAGGGAGGAAGGGAATTTCAGTTGTTCTATATTTTAGTCTAGAAGTAACAAGTAAGGGGGGTTTGAGTTGAAATGGTCTAATACTAATGGCAGTGAAATTAAAAGTAAACTAAAGAAACTGGGTTAAATCAAATATAAAAGAAATGCTAAGACGGTCGGTTCACTATAGCTGCGATGGCACAAAATCCTAGCTAAGTCTGAAATAAAGTCGTGTAGACGGGTAAATAACAAGTCCTCTCAGTCCAAGTTAACCAAAGAGCTCCTTTCGGCCTATGCTACTAGCCCTAAGTCTCACTAATGCTAGCTCTCGACCTTTGAAAAGTGATTCTTAAAGCCTAAATTACCTGTCTTTCGATCTTAGCAATTTAGTTGTTCTAATTCATTAATTATTTCCCTCCCCTGTCTCTCGATCTTAATGGGTTGGTCAATACTAAGCATTTAACAAATAGCCTCTGGGTCTCGTTGTCAAATATTGCAATTAATAAATTAAAAACGGTGCTAATCATACACGCGTCAGTCGATCGACCACTATAAGCGATCGATCGACCAATCGGTACGATCGATCGACCGAGAGAAGCGGTCGATCGACCAATGCCCTAATTCAGGTCGCCTAATTCTACGCCATCTACGCTATAGATCCCCTACATCCTAGCACAAGGGATTTAGCTACTCATGTCTATGACGAAAATAACAATAAGAATAAAGCATAAAACTACTGAATTCATGATTGGAATAATTGAACAAACAAATAAAATAAAATGATAAATTCGGCTTCGGGAAACTAATCTACCAATTCTAAACTAAGAACAAAAAGAGTAATGAAACTGAAATAAGAATAAGAGAATACCGAATGGAATTTGCAGAACAAAGATCCAAAACCGAATGCGAAACTAACTTGTATTGAGGGAAATAATTATAGACTAAAGAACCCTAGAATTTTTATGATGAAAACTGGATGCTACAAACTGAAACCTAAGCTACGTTATATAGGAATACAACGTAGTTCTTATTTCCTAAAACCTAATTACCATGGGCTTCTAAATTCTCGTTCTATTAATTCACGCATCAGCTCGTGGAGTGGTCGATCGACCACTAGACCCAGTCGATCGACCAAGTATAGCTGAACAGTAGCTTCTGATACTCGTGGTCTGGTCGATCGACCAAAAGTACCAGTCGATCGACCAAGGATGCTGTACAGTAATGCATTCTGACGAATTCTGCAGCGCGCACCGATCTTAAAACAGCTGCCATTTCTTCGTTACTTGGTCAAATCAGGCGTTCTACGCGGCGTTGGAAAGCTAAGAGGATAATCTTTCACCTCCAATTGGAATCACTCGATTATCTGCTCTAGAACTCGAGATATAGCCATCTGAAGCAGCCTGCAATGTCGAGAAGCATTTCTTTGTTTGTTAAACTCGTACGCACCCATGCTTTTGCTATCTTTTAGGCCTTGAAACGCGCACCAAGTTCGCTTCCCGAGTAAATACTTCATGTCAAATGCAATGCTAGGTACTTAGGGACAGATTTGGCTTGATATCTACTCATTTCCGCAATAATCTGCAATATTACATAAAAATACGAGAGTAGACAGAAATGGGGAAAATAGTAGAATAAACTACATATAATAGACATAAAATGCGTGGAAATAAAGATGTAAAACATCATATTATAGACACGCATCAAACTTCCCCAAACCAAATCTTTGCTTGTCCCCAGGCAAACTAAATGCAAAACTAAATCTAGATAGAAAGGAGCAAAACATGGACAAACTGAAAATCGTCTACTTAAACCAATTTAATGCATATGAATCAACTACTAACAGCTCAATGTCATGCAAACGAATTTATGCATATTCCAAAAAGATGTTGAACGTTTGACCTTGCAAGACTTTCAAGATTGGACTCTCACGGGTCACTCTTCTCTCAACAAAGCAAATGGTAAGCAATTTATATGTAAGAGAGAAAGAGACAAAAGTCGCTCACCTAGACTCAACCAACATGATCATGCATGCAATATAGTATGATAAGTAATTCTAACTACCGTGCACATACATTCCAACCATTCAGGGTCCATCACATGCCAAATACTTGCAAAGATTTGGATAAGTGAGGCTATGGGTAAGAAGAGGCAAAACAATATGGGAATGAGAGGGAAATAGCCAAGCTAGCATCCTAACAAACCGAATAAAACATCCACTTCTAACTCAATGAAATAAGCTCAAATGCCTTAATGAATTAGGCAAACACTTCATTAATCCAAATAACACTCCTCATAAAATATAAAGCAAACATAGGAGTAAACTTTTTTCTCTTCTTTTTTTCATTTTTCTTTGCCGTTTCTTTTTCTTTTGTTTTCTTTTTTTTTTCCGTTTTTTTTCGGCAGACTATTTTTTCAAATTTTTTTTTTCATTTTTCTTTTTCTTTTCTCCTTCATTCATCACCAACTTCATAGAGTGCAAATCGAGCCAAAATTGATACAATACAACGAATACCACTAAAACTACTAAACAAGCTCAGCAAAAGGGTAGGCTTAGTTTATGGATTGTAGCTAAAGGGTTAACTGGCAATTTTTGGCTAATGTGAAGCTAATGGGTAAAATGAATAAAAGGGATTTCTCAAGCATTCTCCAAACATGCAACACCAACCACTAACCCGAATGTATGCAGGCAAAAAGAAATTAAATGTCATACTTGTGCAAATTAATGTTACACGATATGCAGGGAGTAACTACTCACAATCCTAAATGAAACTGGTCATGAATGACACCAGTTTATAAGGCTCTAATTCCTTAGAAAGTTTTGTAGTTTGCCAAAATTTCAAGTCAAGTCTAATTGTTCAACAAATTTTGAAACGAAATTCGAGATATTGCAAAAACTTTTGCTAAAAGATGTGATAAAATGCAGGGTTTAAGCAAATGACAACTATCAGTAATGAATACTCCAATCTGACTCAACCTAATATGCAAAATTAAACGTGATATTTTTGAATGTTTTGAAATTTTTCAATTTTTTTGATTTATGTATATATAGGGGAAAATAAACAACAATGGAAGACAAAAATGTAAACGTGTAACTGAAATGCAATAAAAACAATGCAAATGCGACGCAAAACCCTTCCCCAAACCAAATCACACAATGTCCCCATTGTGCGAAATCATGTATAAAGAAGCAAAAGGAAACGGGATTTTGCGATAAATAACTAAATAAGACATGAAATTGGGACTCGGAAACTTACAAGATTTTAAGTGCAAAGGGAAACCTCCCCAAACCAGCGTGAGCTAGGAGGTTTCAGTAGCCAGCAGTGCTACCATAAAGTACCTGAAAAGACAGAAAATACCGCGCATAATTCGAGAAAACAAAATTGAAACGGTAATTATGTGTAAAGAATTAATTAAAAGAACGAGGTATAACAGCTACAGTGGTCGATCGACCGCCTTGGCCAGTCGATCGACCGCCTTGGCCAGTCGATCGACCAAGTTACCTGAAACAGTAACTTCTGTGCTGCGAAGGTCAGTCGATCGACCACTCTAATCAGTCGATCGACCATGTTACCTGACGTGAACAGTTCCTGCTCACGAATTAACTCAATGAATTGAGTTAACATGGTCTAATAACCTGTAAATGCACATAAAAACGCGCCCAAAATTGCGCTAAACCCAAATGTAAAGTCTAAAGAGTTGTAAAACAAAGCTTATTCGCAAGATAACAAAAATCACACTCCGGGTTGCCTCCCGGCTAGCGCTGGTTTCAGTCAGGTCCCGCTCGACCTCTTTTTCTTCAGCCAACTAGTCTAAATGAACCCAATCAAAACAGCTCAAAGCTCACAGCAACCTGTCAAAAAGCTGCGCATGTGCTACACAAAACTGTAAGTAGCACCATATTATAGTAATAGCATAGGAAATCAAAATATAATAATATTTAAGCCTAACAAATTTCCTATGAAAGCTCCTAAAATTATTCACAAAATAATTCTGCCCTCCAGCTAAGGGCGGAATATAAAAGCTCAAATTATCAGCAGGTGGAGAACAAGAGAGCTCAACAGCATTCAACCCAAAAACAGTGCGAGTAGAATTTAAATGCTCAGAGGGGTATATACTGTGAGGTGGAGAAGTCTGGTCATCTAAAGGAGAAGGTGGATAATCATCCCAGATGCAAGGGGCTGTAAAGTCAATTGAGTTAATGGGGTTTCCTAAAATAGGCTCATCATCTATATCCTCATAAGTATCCCATTTGACCTCAAGACTGTCTAAATCTACCTTCTCACTCTCCGCATCGCTAGACTCGTCAAGATGGAGATTCTCGAAGAGAACCTCCAAATCATCCTCACTATCTGTGCAAGAATCATAAACGGGATCTTGACTATCCTCATAAAAAGGATTGTCAACCACGCTAATGGTCTCCTCTATATCTCCGTCAGCATTTCCTAGATCGGTTTCTAATGTCTTACCCACCCCCTCATCCAAGTCAACATGAAGAGAAAAATTAGGTTTAAGACTCTCAGCAGCAAACCAATCATAGAATTTCAATATATCGTCATCGGAGAATCCTGTGAAATCCCACTTACCTTTAGACTCTAGGTATGCTCGCGTAGGGTCATTTATACCCAGGGTAATAGTCCAGCATATTTGGAGTTCAGAAAATGTATCTCGTCTGGGCTCGATAAACTCCCAAAGCCTGGCGAAATAAGCACCAAAGATTTCACCCTCTTCCTGTGGAAAACTCAGAAAAGCGAACATGAGAACGGTCTCAAGGAACCGAAGTTCCCTGAGACAAAAGAAAGAAAGACTAAAATAAAAAAAACAACTAAAAATTAGCGCTGCCTCCCCGGCAACGGCGCCAAAATTTGATACCCGTCGTAAGGTGCCAAAAATAATATTTATAATTCCAACTACAACTATAGATAGCGGTAGCAGGGTCGAACCACAGGGAGGAAGGGAATTTCAGTTGTTCTATATTTTAGTCTAGAAGTAACAAGTAAGGGGGGTTTGAGTTGAAATGGTCTAATACTAATGGCAGTGAAATTAAAAATAAACTAAAGAAACTGGGTTAAATCAAATATAAAAGAAATGCTAAGACGGTCGGTTCACTATAGCTGCGATGGCACAAAATCCTAGCTAAGTCTGAAATAAAGTCGTGTAGACGGGTAAATAACAAGTCCTCTCAGTCCAAGTTAACCAGTAGCTCCTTTCGGCCTATGCTACTAGTCCCTAAGTCTCACTAATGCTAGCTCTCGCACTGAAAAGTGATTCTTAAAGCCTAAATTACCTGTCTTTCGATCTTAGCAATTTAGTCGTTCTAATTCATTAATTATTTCCCTCCCCTGTCTCTCGATCTTAATGGGTTGGTCAATACTAAGCATTTAACAAATAGCCTCTCGGTCTCATTGTCAAATATTGCAATTAATAAATTAAAAACGGTGCTAATCATACACGCGTCAGTCGATCGACCACTATAGGCAATGATCGATCGACCAATCGGGTACGATCGATCGACCGAGAAGCCAGTCGATCGACCAATGCCCTAATTCAGGTCGCCTAATTCTACGCCATCTACGCTATAGATCCCCTACATCCTAGCACAAGGGATTTAGCTACTCATGTCTATGACGAAAATAACAATAAGAATAAAGCATAAAACTACTGAATTCATGATTGGAATAATTGAACAAACAAATAAAATAAAATGATAAATTCGGCTTCGGGAAACTAATCTACCAATTCTAAACTAAGAACAAAAAGAGTAATGAAACTGAAATAAGAATAAGAGAATACCGAATGGAATTTGCAGAACAAAGATCCAAAACCGAATGCGAAACTAACTTGTATTGAGGGAAATAATTATAGACTAAAGAACCCTAGAATTTTTATGATGAAAACTGGATGCTACAAACTGAAACCTAAGCTACGTTATATAGGAATACAACGTAGTTCTTATTTCCTAAAACCTGATTACCATGGGCTTCTAAATTCTCGTTCTATTAATTCACGCATCAGCTCGTGGAGTGGTCGATCGACCACTAGACCCAGTCGATCGACCAAGTATAGCTGAACAGTAGCTTCTGATACTCGTGGTCTGGTCGATCGACCAAAAGTACCAGTCGATCGACCAAGGATGCTGTACAGTAATGCATTCTGACGAATTCTACAGCGCGCACCGAGCTTAAAACAGCTGCCATTTCTTCGTTACTTGGTCAAATCAGGCGTTCTACGCGGCGTTGGAAATCTAAGAGGATAAGCTTTCACCTCCAATTGGAATCACTCGATTATATGCTCTAGAACTCGAGATATATCCATCTGAAGCAGCCTGCAATGTCGAGAAGCATTTCTTTGTTTGTTAAACTCGTACGCACCCATGCTTTTGCTATCTTTTAGGCCTTGAAACGCGCACCAAGTTCGCTTCCCGAGTAAATACTTCATGTCAAATGCAATGCTAGGTACTTAGGGACGGATTTGGCTTGATATCTACTCATTTCCGCAATAATCTGCAATATTACATAAAAATACGAGAGTAGACAGAAATGGGGAAAATAGTAGAATAAACTACATATAATAGACATAAAATGCGTGGAAATAAAGATGTAAAACATCATATTATAGACACGCATCACCCATCTCCACTATGGTAGGACGGCGCACACGAGGAGGTCGGAAGAAAAGCCCTACTGTTCCGAGCTCTTCCTCTGAACCGGTTACGGTGGTTGTTGAAGATGTTGAAGAAGAAACCGAGTTTGATTTGAATGAGAATCCCACCAAGTCCGCCGAGTCTGACCCGACTTCGGCGAAGAAAACCAACAAAAGAAAAGAAAAAGCCTCCTCATCCCAGTTACCCCCAATTTCAGAAAATGTCGATCAGAGTAACATAGAAAACCCCATTGTTGATACTCCAATTGAAACTCCCAGTGAACCTCCCCAGAAAAAATCGAAACCATTGAAGAAGAAGCTTGTATACCTTTCTCCCTCTGATCCGGTCTCCCTAACCTCAAAATGGGACTTGGCTATTGTTTGGGATCATCTTGAAAGTATTGACCTCCCTACCTCCATTTACAAAAATTGTGAGAGGTTGATGAATATCAAAGCAATCCACTCTCCTCGAGTCTACAACCAAACCTGGTTTGAACCGCCTGCGTTTCATTCAGTCCGTGACATGGTCTTAGCTCAAGGTTGGGAAAAGTTATTGGAAATGCGTGAACCGGTCTTTGTGAGCGAGGTGATTCAGTTCTTTGCAACTTTTCGTGTTGATAAGTCGGGTGAATCTCTTACGGCTAAGGTGAACGGTAAGCCTCTTAAACTGTCTCAATCTGATTTCGCTACCGCCCTTGATAATCCAGTCGGAGGTTATGACAAACTTCCCTCCGAAACATGGGTCGCTTTACCTTATGCCTCACCACTTAATGTTGCCCAAGTAGTGTGTCCCAAAACCGTTTCTCCTGGTCCCGTGAGCAACACCCAAATACCCCCTCCTCTTCGAATAATTTAACATGCTTTGTCGCTCAATTTATCCCTCGGGTGATAGGGGAAAACTCACCATAGCCCAACAATACTTAATCTATCATATTGCCACTCACAAAAAGGTGAACTTAGTTGGGTTAATGTTCAAACGTTTTCATCTCATTTCAACCAAACTTCGTAGACCCTCTTCTAGCATGATTCACTTACCCTATGGAATGTGGTTGTCGGTTGTGCTCAAGGCACAAGGGGTTTTAGTGAATACTAGCTTGGGTTCGTTGGATATGTGTGATGTTATGAGTGATGGTCAAATGGGGAAGATGCTTATCAAAATTGAAAATGATGAATTAATTTCAGTGAAAATTAAGAAGGACCCGGAGGTTGGGTCGTCTAATCAAGTGAATTCGGGTAGTATGCGGGAAGTGCTTAATGCCGTGGCTGAGTTGAGTGCGTGGCTTAAGGAAGATGCTCGTCAAAAGGACTTGGCAATCTCGGCCCTTGCTTCTACAGTGGACCTCATCCGTGGAGAGGTGGATATCATTTCCACCCTTGTGTCAACAAAAGAAGTTGGTGATGATGCTCATGTGGATGATGATCCTTTGGGTAGTGGCTCGGATGGTGAACAAGCCTCCTCCCCTTAGCCTATCCTTCCCTCTCGGCCTACTTAACTCTTACCCGTGCCTTTTCATTTTGTCCCACCTTGGTTGTGCCCTCCTAAGACAATATTTTCTTTGCTTGTTATCTTGACATTTGGTGGTGTATTTTAAACTCTATTTAGCCATGTTGAACTTTGATTAACTTATGTTTAATCCTTGTTTATGTTGACCTTGTTACCTTGTCACGATTACATGTGTCTTTTTGTGTTTTCTTGTGAATTATCTGCACTCTAATGCTTTTGACATCCCTATCCGTTTGATGATGTCAAGAGGGAGAAAAGGTAAACTCATGCTCTTAATCTCCTTGCTATTGATTAACTAATCTCTTGCCTAACCTTCTTAGCTTGATTCTTGTTTTGGGGCAATGTAAAATTGTCTTGGCTAGTTTGATTTTAGCTCTTGCCTTAGGTAAGGTAATATTGTCTCTTCTCTCATTTGATCCTGCTTGCTTAAAATCTTGAATCAAGGTGTTTACATTGCTTATACATTCGTTTGGGGCTTGTCATCATCAAAGGGGGAATTTGTTGGGTTCCTTATGTTGATGATAACATGCCCATTTGATTTGTGTCATCTTAGTTTACCTTTTCAGGATATATGATCATATCAAGCATGGATTAAGAAGTGTTGAAGTTGTTAATCATCCCATTGTATTAAGTCAAGTGTCATCTAATGTACAAGTGAGAAAGTAGAGTATATTAGAGTAATAGAAACAGTCCAGACGACTGTTGCTTTCACGAGTAAACAGCTGCTTGGATTATTGCCACAATTCGTAAAACTTGGAAGTCCCATTTTATCTTTCAAAAGCCTTTCACGTGACTCTTATTTTTCAAAGATAAAAATCAGATTTTTATTAAGGAGATGGTCTTCATTAAAGAGTGGTTTGAATTATTATTTTCAAAATGTTTCCTCTTTATGCAAATTCAACCCTTTGGTTCTTTAAGAAAACAAAGAATGCTTTTTGCCATTTTAGTGTTAACTTGTCATCATGTGACTTGTCTTTTCTCTCTTTGTTTTCTGAATTTGCATGAGTTTTTAAGGATATCTTTCAAACTATCTTTCCCTATTCTTGCCTTTGCAAAAGAGCCCTTTTTGGTGCAAGTTTTGGGTGGTTGCTATTGCCCTTCACATGTGAGGTCTTTGACCCTTCAAAACCCTAGCAACCCCCTCACCCATTTCCTCTATAAAAGGCGAGCCCCTCCTTCATAAATCCTCAAGACTTTTCTGAATTAATTTTTCCAACTTTGCAAATTGTTTTTAAAGCATAAAAATCGTGTTTATTTGCAAAACCATTAAAAGTCTTCAAGTTGTTACAGTCGTGGCTACTGTTGCTTTTCTATACTAAACTCTCTTGCTTATGAATTGTTGATCTTGTAAAAGTTGTCCATCTCTATTCTTTGTTAAGAATGTGTTAGTGGAAACTTGATCCTATAACATTCTAAGTGTGTTAGTAGAGTTTAGGACGGAGCAGTCTTTAACTCTTGGCAACCGGAGTAGGTTGTGAGTTGGCAACCGGAGTAGGTTGCGAGTTAGCTTGTCATAAGAACGGAGTAGTTCTTGTACTAGCTTTACAACCGGAGTAGGTTGGTGTCTTTTATTGTAAGGGTCTTTTAGTTGTCGGAGTAGATCACTAAAAGAAAGCAATAAAAAGGTAGATTGGACGTAGGCACTTGAGTATTTACCGAACCAATTCAAAAATCTCGTGTTCATTGTTTTTACTTTATTTCCGCTGCAATTTACTTTGTTTGTTTGTTTTGCTTTGCTTAACCTTAGAAGTAACAGTTCATCATACTGTCGCATTTGGTCTGCAGTCATATTCCACAAACTGAGACAAATAGATACAGTCAGAACGATTGTTACTTTCATACTTCAGCAAACATTCATCGTGATACTTGTTCAATCTTTCAATATTATTCAAAGTATCTTCTCATCTCTTTTGTCCTCGTAACTCACTTTAATTCAATAAAGTTGGAGTTATAAATTTTTAAATAGTACCTAATTCACCCCCTCCCCCTCTTAGGTACTTGAATCCATAAACTCAACAGTAAGGGTACGTATTAGGAATCTCATTTATTTAAACACATAATCCCGCCCGCCACGATAGCAGCCTCTACTATTGATCATGGAAGTTATTTATACTTGATATGTTGTCAATTGTATGCATGCAATGCAACAAACATGGATTAATCCTAGCATGTGAGAATTAAACTAAGTCGGTAGACAAGCAATTATAGCACTTAATTGGGTCGAAGTTTGAATTTAGATTGATTACATGTGAATTGCCAAATAAATAAATCATACAAGAGCAACATGAAATAAAGGAATAAATTACAAAAATAAATTACAATTCAATTACAATGGATAATTTGAATTTACGTCATAAGTATGCTCTAAAACGGAAGGGTTTGAAAAGAAAATAAAACAAACGAATCTTAAAATATGAAACTATGTCGAATTAATAGTGATAATACAAAATAATAGTCGATTAAAAACCTAAACTAAAGCTAAGTCTGAACGAGGTGAGTTCAGAGGCAGAAACCACCTTAAAGCAGACGCAGCATCTGTTGTGTCCCTTAGAAGAGACGCATCAGACCGTGCGTCTGTTCTTGAGTTGGGTTCTGACCGTGAAAGTCAGACTCTTTAAATTGTTATTGTTCGTTGGTTAGTTAATATCGATTATTGGTATAATCTCAAGTAAAAGTGATTTAATCGTATTACATGCATATGAAGCCGTCATAAAGCGATAAAAGGACGAATGAAAACAAAACATTACAATTTTTGGTTATTTTACGATGTTGGAATCGATTTATATACAAGACTTAAATTAGAGACAGTTGAGAGAAAAAGAGAACAAAATCTGAAAAATAAAGAGAAATATGTGCAAATGACGAATTCTAGGGACTTGAAATGGATGAATCATGCCTCTAAAATCCGGGTTTGAATTTATGACGAAAACCCGCAAATATTAGTTATAAGGGATTTAAGTCGTAATTATTAAAAAGGATTGACAAAACAAATTTTTTAAATTGAAAATGCAAAAATTGAAATAATAAAGAAAGAAAACGAAAACCCAAAAAATGAAACAGATACTCGAGGAAGAAGAAGAAGAGAAGCAGCAGAGAAGCAGCCTCTGGAAGAGGCGCAGTAAATGCCGTTGCGACTATTCCAGAAGGCGCATCTGTTGATGCGTTTCTTCTAGGTCGTCTTTCGCTGCTGTTTTCAAAAATAGATTTGAAAGGATAATTTTGAAAACGATTTTGAGCATACTTGTGGTATAAATTAGTACATTAATTAATACAAAATAAAATACAATAAATAAAATTGGGATTTACACCCTCAGACTTACATGTTTGACGAAGCGAGATTAACTAAGTTGTCGTTTTAGTGATTGCTCAACTCGATGTAATATGAAAGTTGTTGGGGTTGGTGTCCTTAACAGTTAGTGCAAGGACTTATAAACCTCTAAAAGGATCAAAGGGCATACTTTTGGTATTATTATCAGTTGATCCACGTTTATCAATAACGGTTGGCTTGCTAGATAAGTTTGACGTTATTGTCATACAGATGGCGGTGATCAACTGGTCCCTAAAAGTCACACCTATAGGATACGTTTGAGAGACGTGACGGTATGAAAATACAGTCATGTAGATGCCAAATTTGACTAACCAGTTAGTCCGAGTTATTTGACTAGTAATTAGTCAAAATGTGATGTTGAGATATTATATTTAATACGGATTAAATATTATGGGCTAAGGCGAATTAACCAGTTAATTCGTAAAATTAAATATAAGCGATTTATATTTAATTAATGTATATTGAATAAATTATACAATATCGTCTTTGTCGGACATGTATTAATACTTCAACTAACCCGTGTTATTAGTTGATGTTCTAATAGCCGATAACCGATGACGATTTATAAAAACCGCGTCATATACACTTAGCGAGTTTTGGACCGGACCGCGAGCTTAAGTGAAGAGGAAATTAAAAAGCCCGCGAGCTCTCCTCTCACTCGGTTTGGCCGAGCCTCACATAGACAAAAGGAGAGTTTCTCCTCTTGTCTAACCTAATTCATTTTTGCCAAAAATTATTAGGGTTTTGAAGAGCATTCTTCTCTGAAAAGCCGAGATCTCTCATCTCGAAAAACTCACATCAGTTCTCCCAATATTGCAAGGCAATCGGAGAACACCATCTAGCACAAGGGCATATCTCGGACAAGTCTTGGGTGCAACAATTAGGAGGGAATCTCGTTTGATTTCTGTTCTTTACGCCACACTATAAAGGACCCGAGGTTAATTCTTTACCTTTATCGTTTCTCCCGTATTTACGTTTTATGACAATATTTCACATGTTAAATTTGCGTTATAGTCCTGTATTTAGAGGGTCTTATACGGATATTACCCTACAAAAGTGCCCTCTTCAGAGGATTTAGAACAAATTGATTAAGTTCATTAAAGTGTAGGGGTCAAATTGGTCGGTCATGCAACGTGACTGGTACTCAGAATGATCTGAGCTTACGTGGTCGCGTAGAGTAAGCACGTAGGCGTCGAAAAGCAAAAGCGCGGTCTTAGAATACAAAGGGAGAAGAGAAGGGCCGACACTTGCGTGAGAAATATGTGAGGCGAAGGCCTCTATTTATACTAATCACGTGAAGAATTTATGGTAAAAGTAGAATTAGGAAAGAAATCCGGAAGAAATCTGAAAACTGGAGAAAAGGCAGCCCAGGAAGAGGCGCAGCAGGAAATGCGACCCTTCCAAGAGGCGCAGTACCTTCTGCGTTCTCTCTTGGGCAATTTATTCCTCAGCAAGGAAGATTTTCGCGGTTTATTTAGGAATTAGGGAAGATGTATGCTTCCTTATTCCGCAAGGTATATATTTTCGTGATAAAAGATAAAATTTAGGAATAATACTCCAAAAAATTCCAGAATATTCTGACTCAGTTTTAGACGATTTTAGAAAATGGAAGCGGTTTTTTACCCGGATTCCAAATGAATTCTAATTACTGTCAAAACGACCGTATCGGCACGTAGATGACGACCATGATGTTGACTTGACTATTTGGGCTATCACGTGTCAAATAAATTATTAAATGTCATAAATCGCTCCGCGTGATTAAACATGCGGCCCAATCATCACTGGGTGGTTGGCGGGAGGTGCATAAACGAGGTGTCTACAAGAGTAGGCTTGAGAAATTCATTCCCTGTATCAAGCAGGTTTGGGGTGTTCGAATACATGGCACTCCCATGTATCAATTTGTGAAAAAATTAAAAATGTTGAAACAGCCTTTGAGGAGAATCAATAAGGAATTGTTTGCTGATGTGGAGAATAATACCATGAGAGCCTGGCAGCACCTAGAATTTGTCCAAACACAACTGAGGACTTATCCTACTAACCCTGAGTTAGTTGGAATTTAAATTGTAGCTGCAAAAGAATTCCAGGAACTACAGAAAGTTTCTATGAGTTTCTTATTTCAAAAGTCTAAGGCCACCTGGCTTAATGAGGGTGACAACAACTCTAGGATTTTTCACATTATGAAAGGGGGCAGGAAAAGAATAAGGTATTCAGAATTGCTGATGAGCAAGAGGTTTGGCATACTGAACCAGATCATATTCAACCGGCTTTCCTGGAATTCTGTAAAGTATTATTAGGGGAGACTGAAGATCTAAGACCTATTAATGCTCAAGTAGTGCAGAGAGGCCAGGTTTGCACTGAGAAGCATTGGAATATGTTATTAACTCCAGTATCTAATGATGAGATTAAGGACATTGTGTTTCAAATTCCTAATACTAAAGTTCCTCGTCCTGATGGTTACTCAAGTGCATTTTATAAGGATGCCTGGAGTGTAATTGGAGAGGATCTATGCACAGTGGTTAAAAATTTTTTTTAGTCATGGTAAGCTCCTTAAGCAGGTGAATCATACTTTGGTTAGCATCATTCCCAAAGTTGATCTACCTAAAAATGTCACACGGTTTAGACCTATATCTTGCTGCAATGTGGTTTACAAAATTATATCCAAATTGTTATGTTCCATATTATCCAAGGTCCTTCCTCATATTATTAGCTATACCCAAGGGGGGTTTATCAAAGGGATAAATATTATAGAAAATATATTGGTATGTCAGGATATTATTAGACTTTATAACAGGGCATCAGTAACTCCTAGATGTTTTATTAAAGTGGACCTCAAGAATGTTTATGACTCTGTTAATTGGAGCTTCTTGAGTCAGATGATGATGGCAGTAAGATTCCTTCCTCATTTCACACAATTGATCATGGAGTGTATCTACAGCCTCTTATTCTTTGGTACTGAATGGGGAACCTTTTGGAATATTTCAAGGGAAAAAGGGATTGAGGCAGGGTGACCATCTCTCACCACTGCTCTTTACAATTGTTATGGAATATCTCACTAGAGTTCTGCAGTTTACTACTAAAGTCCTTGATTTTAAATTTCATTCCTTATATGGAAGACTAAGGCTCCATCATCTCATGTTTGTTGATGATCTCCTTCTCTTCTCGATCCAGGGGTGACAAACAGTTTGTTCTGGTTTTGTTAAGATCCTTTGCTACCTTCTCTGTAGCTTGTGGACTTCACATAAACAAGCAAAAATCTAATATCTATTTTAATGGTGTTCAGGGTACCATCAAAGAGCAAATCATAAGTCTCTCAGGCTGTGTTGAAGGTCAAATTCCCGTTAAGTATCCGGGTGTACCTGTTACAACTGGAAAATTGGGGGAGAGGGATTGACATGTTCTGATTGAAAAAATAAATGAGAAAATTAGGTCCTTTGGTGCAAGGAAGATTTCTTATGCTGGCAGGTTGATTATGGTACAGTTTGTACTAACTTCACTGTTTAATTACTGGGCAAATATTTTCCTAATCCCTAAAGGTGTACTGAATAAAATTGATAATATCTGTGAAACTATATCTGGGATGGGACAAGTATTTATGTGAGAACACCTTTAGTGACACTACGCCAAATAAGATCTTCAATAACGGTCAGATAATGCAATTATCGTTATTAAATAGAAACACCGAATCGTTATTGTAATGATTGTTGTTAAATATATACCACGGTTTTATACAAACATGCGGCCGTTATATAACATCAATAACAGATCTATAATACCGTTATCACAACTCAAGAACCGTTATAAAACTGTTGTTAAATATGTTTATGACAACGGGTATACTTTTAAGAAACCGTTATTAAATATTAATAACGGTTTCAAACCCGTTGTACTAGTTTACTATTGACAACGGTTTAGTGGTTCCAAAACCGTTGTTAAATATTATATATGATAACGGTTCATTTTGTTATCTTATTTAATTAAATGTTAAAATTTAACAACGGTTTTATTGCGTGCTAAACCGCTGTTATATTAACCGTTATTTATTTTTATTATTGAAACTTTGACAACGGTTCTTCTTAAATAAACCGTTGTAAAAGTTTTGAACTCGACAACGGTTATCGTTCGTTATCTTATATTTTTGACGGTTTGAATGGGAGGGAAAAGATGTCAACGGTTATTTATCTAAATAAAACCGTTGTCAAATAATTGTTTGCAATAGGTTGTTTTTAACCGTTATCGTTCTTAGATTATTATTTTTTTTAAATGATTTTAGCTTGTTCTAGTAGCTGCTGAAATGCTATTTTTTCAGCAGCGTTTGTAGCAGCTGATGAATGCTATTTTTCAGCTACTGCTGAAAATAGCATTCCAGCAGTTGTGCACTACAAAAATTCAATCTTGCATCAAAATATTACACCCCGTGATCAATTAAACCACTTTCAAAATAGTATAAACAAGATGATCAAAAGCCAAAACACAACTTCCTCAAAAAAACAAAAGAAGCCAATACACAATGGCTCTATATATACACACACACGTACATAAAGCATGAGCAAACTATTGAGACTCCGCTAATGAAACAACGTAATTGGCCCACATATTTCTCATCTGGTTGATGTTCTCTGGAGAATATTCCGGGGCTTTGTTGAGTATTAGTGGAAACTACAATTCAAAATATACATAATCAAAATAGATATAATACATGGAAGTATACAAAATTGAACTCAATTTACATCTGAAATAGTTTTTAAATCACACTAACCCGTATCGGAATGGTAGAAAGTTTTCCGTTGATAACCTTACACATGGACTGACAAACATAAAAGGCGCATTGTTTGTCGTATGGTGCTTTAGGAGACTATTATATAATTCACATACAAATCAGCTGAATTAGATAATCAACCTCTCGCATAAACATTAATTAAATGATACAAGTAATTATTAAGAATACACTTACTAATGGCGTGATAAAATTGGGAACAATGTTGCTTTCATATTTCCCAAGTGGACATAATCTTTTTTTTGCTTCAAAAACACTAATTCATAAATATACACACATGCCATTATTATTTGCATATATATGGCTCAAGTCATACAATAACAAATGATATTATTGAAGGTTGTAAACTTACTCAGTTATCATCCTTACACAACTGTCAGAGGGTTTGCCTTCGCGAGAGTCAATCCAGTACACTTGTTTTATTTCCACTTGGATTGCCAGTAGCACCCAATGCTTCCTATTCAATTTGGGACATTGAACTGTTAGTTCATTTACACGCATTTAAGCATGTTAATAATAAATTTATAGAACCGTGATTCATTACAATAATCATGTATTATACATACATATTCTCATTGGGGGGCAAGCCATAGTTTTTTGGACGACATCAACCAACGAGCGATACTATTGATTTGTTCTTCGTATGAAATTCTGTGCACAGAGAACGCCTTAGGACTCAAGAATCCGTAGGTGTGAATTGGGACCTTCAACTCAGCGAACTGATTATTGAGATACCTATTAAACCACATGGAACGAAGATTGTTATTGTAATTGGTAATTTAAACAAACATCATTATTCGTAAATGGAAATGACTAAATAGTTTTATTAGTAAAACTTACTTCATCCAAATCAAAATGTGAACAGCATCTAAATTGTCAAGGTCGAGAAATTCCATCAGTTGCTTCGGGTCCAGTATGGCTATATCAGCTGCGCCCATAATTTCCTTTTTAATATTGTTATTGTAATTGTCAATTTAAACAAACATCATTATTCCCTTTTCAATTTCCTTCGAGTAGTTTTCCCAAAATACTTAGTGATACCAACATGCGTCGGTACCCCTCTCACATGACCTGGATGCTCTGCTTTGCCGATTGCCCTAGCAAGAATGTCATCACGTCCTTCAGGCTTCCATTTTCTTTCCTGTACCTCCTTCTCACAGATCCTCTACATACACATAAAACCATTAATCAACTCACAATTATATAACTCCGACCACCAGTGGTAGGAGTGACATATTTATTCAATCTTACAATTTTCTCTTTGATATCCTTATCATATTCAGTTTCCATCTTTCCATTATTAGGAGTGTGACCTTCCACCCAAGTGTCGTGACGACTGAATTTTCCAAGTGTTGCCTACAATTCATTCATCACATTGATATCCTCTCAAAATATGTATGATTACTATGAACATATATAACATCCGACTAAAACACCTAATAGTCTAATAAAATAAGAATTATGTACTTACAAGTTTCATCTTAATCAATCTATAACCACCTCGTGAGCCGTAAAAGACGGCCTTTTTCTTTGAAATGTTCACCTTGTTCCTCTCACTCATAGCCTTCATCAAATAAATTGTATCAAGAAACGTAAGCATGACCAAACACTAAACTAAGTATACTTCTTCACTTATTATTATTAAGTTACCTTAAACTTGTCAGACTGTCTATAAGCGATATAGCTATCCCAATGGTCCTGACTGACATACAGATACTTCCTTTTTGGTGGTTTCTTGTTTATCTCCCCGGTTTCCTTGTTGAACAAGTGGTTCTCAGCAATCTTTAACTTCTAAGATTTGAGGGTTTCTCCTGTCTTTTTTTCTAGGTACTTATCATACTTTTCGGAGACAACGTAAGCTAACTGCATATATGATGAGCATAGTTGGTACAAGTGTTTGGGCTAATACATACCAAGTAGTAACTTAATTTCAGCTAAAACATTTATTATTGTATATACAAACCTTTATTCTGTTTATTAGCATGGTGTTCCGTATTTTACTCGGCCATCGATATGCGGCATCGAGAGGCACATACTGTCTTACACAACAACCAATCCAACTCGCAAAATACCCGCCATTCTCACCATATGGCAGCCTCGTATCTTTATCCCATTGTAAAGGATTAGGTATCTTTGAATTTATTGCTTCTAGGGAAACCCTTTGGCGCATTCGACCCGCAGTGTGTTGCAAATTATTCTCATCACCAGAGTCATCGCCTGACGCATTTCCATCGTTTCTTTTCTGCTTTTCGACCATATCTAAAGCAGAAATTAATAAACAAATAATAATAATCCATACTTATAATAACAGACAAATCTCTAGAGAGGGGGTTTATTACTTCTTTAAAGAGGAGAATTCGGATTGATCTGGCGGCGGCAATGGCGATGATAACGATGACTGCGACGGCGATGGGGTAGGCTGGTGGTTGAGGGGAAGCTCAATGTTTGAGGATATTATGTGGGGGAGGGGAAGCTCATAGTATATATGTGTGAATAATACAACACTTTCAAGACCTTGTTTAATGGAAAGTAATAAACACGGTATAAGAAAACCCGTTGTATTTTGTTTTCAAACAGACAACGGTTTTGTTTGAAATCGTTATTGATTAGTACTATCTACAACGGGTTCGAAATAACCGTTGTCTGTAATATTTTTATTTTGTTTGATTTTCCAGCCAAGAAAAAAAGCATCATTTTTATATACATAACAACGGCATGTACCGTTATAACTGCACACATCCAGAACAACGATTTAGGTATAACCGTTTTATTTTATTTTGCATTTTATTTAATTTTACCGCCTAGAAATAAAGCATCATTTTTATATAGATAACAACGGCCTGAATCGTTATAAGTGTACACGTCCTGAACAACGGTTTAGGTATAACCGTTGTATTTAATAATTCATTTTGTTTGATTTTACCGCCAAGAAATAGAGCATCATTTGGTACGATTTTTCCCTAACCCGCCCGCTGCAACAGCAGAAAAAGTTTACAACAGCAGTTTGATATATAACAGCAACACAATAATTACACATGACGTAAGATATCTTGATTGGATTGCTGATATTTTCACGGCTGCCGGGAACATTTTTTGGATTTGCTAGTCTCTTCATTAACCCAAATACCTTCATCATGATCATCCCATGTATATATGTTTGGAATGTTAACATTTTCAACATCATTACCAAATTGTGATATAGCACTGTGATCAAGTCCATCAAATTCGACGTCTTTATCATCTGGAATTCGGTGATGGCAAGATAGAACAACTGGCCTCTTTTTATCCATAGGATCGGTAACATAAAACACTTCATTTGCTTGTGACGCTAATATAAAAGGATCGTCCTTGTTTTCAACCTTGTCAAAATTTACCAATGTGAATCCTAAATCATCCTTTCTAACACCATTGTTGTTGTAAACCCACTTGCACCAAAATACAGGAATCTCAAAATCCATGTAGTCTAAAACCAATATCTCTTGAATAACTCCATAATATTTACATTGTACTCAAAATATTATTTTTATCCTTTGAACTAGCAAAGTATATTGTCTCATAATCTACGCAAACTCCACTGTTTTGCATTGTGCTCACCTCATCTTGAATGCGGGTGCAGAAAGTGTACCCATTGATCGCATACCCACTATAAAAAGTTGCATGAGCATTAGGACCGAAAGCGAGATGTCGTAGGCTGGTTGAGAAATCATCAATTGGGTTGTCATCATCGTAAATAGTATCCTTAAAACAGTCACTAAATTGCTTGTAATGCTCATTTGTATACCACCTTTCGTTCTTATGAGGGTGTTTTCCCTTAAGGTAACTCTGGTGTTCCATACTGTAAGGGTGGACATGATCATCGTTAAAAAGAACGTATGTATGAGTTCTATGTCACATGTCAGATGACATATCCTTGGAAACACGACCCCTTACACCTTTTCCATTCATCCAGTCACTGTGACGATTCGTAGGAGCTCCAATTAACTCATCCAAGGAGAGGTACGCGTAACAATACGAAAGAGCTTCATCGATAATTGCTCGCTCAGCAATACAGTCCTCTGGTTGATACCTATTAGATGTGTAATCCTTGTAAACTTTCAATAATCATTCTAATGGGTACTGATATCTCAAATACACTGGCCCCAGATACAAAACCTCCTGGACTAGGTGGACTGTCAAATGAACCATGATTGTGAAAAATGAGGGAGGAAAATACATTTCAAACTGACAAAGACTGGTGACGAGGATGTCCTGTAAAGTTTCCGCTTCATCGGGATCAATGACTTTAGTGTTGATTGATTTGAAGAAATAGCAAAATCTAATTATAGCATGTCGAACCTTTGGAGGTAGAATGGAACAAACGACCACAGCTAGTAGTTGTTGCATCAATGTATGACAGTCATGTGACTTTAAACCAGTAAGTTTTAGGTCCTGCAACGAAACAAGGCTTCTAATATTAGACGAATAGCCCTCTGGCACCTTAATACCATGCAAGCATTCGCAAAACTCTATTTTCTCCTTTTCTGAAAGAGTATGAGCTACGGGCGGCAAAAAGAGTCTAATTTCCTTTTGTTTTAGCTGTCAGCTCGGGCCTAATACCCATCTCAACCATATCATCCCTAGCTGCCTTGTTGTCTTTTGTCCTACCCGGAACATTCAGCAGAGTATTGATTATATTATCACAAACGTTCTTTTCAATGTGCATAAAATCTAGGCACTGTCTAACCGGTAGGTCACGCCAGTACAGAAGTTTGGTACAAAATATGTTTTTTTTATAACCACGAGTAGACAACTTAGGTCCCTTCTTCCCATACGTTATCTCAATATCTTTCACTTTCTCATACACTTCATGACCATTCAAAATCCAAGGACTCTCATGTTGCTCAAGACACTCATTAAATGCCTTGTGAAGCTTACGATAATGATGATCAGGGCATAACCATCGACGATTTTCCCTGTACACATGCTTGCGAGAATGCTTCAAATATTCTGATTCAACATCCCCCCCCCCCCCCCCCCCCACACACACACACACTGGGAAATCCTCTTTCCCATGTACAGTATGTCCAGAAATATCGCCGTACGCCGAAAAGTTAGTTATTGTACACAATAACATAGCTCTCAGATTGAAACTTTCCTTCTTATAACCATCAAACACTGGCATCTCTCTTTCCCTCAGAATCTTCAAATCATCTAGAAGTTGTTCCAAATACACATCTATGTCATTTCCAGGTTGTCGAGGGCTAGATATCAACAAAGACAACATCAGATACTTCCTTTTCATGCAAACCCATGGGGGCAAATAATAGATGGCCAACACAACTGGCCAAGTACTATGTTGGGTACTCATATTTTCATGAGGGTTCATTCCATCTGTGGAGAGCGCTAGACGCAAGTTCCTTGCTTCTTTAGCAAAGTCAGGATATTTAGCGTCAAACTCTTTCCACTGTTGACCATCCGCTGGGTGTCTTAACTTTCCATCTTCAATCCTTCCACTATTATGCCAAGTCAACATTCTTGCATCTTCTTCATTCAAATAAATCCTTATGAATCTTGGTATTATTGGAAAATACCACAACACCTTAGCTGGGATCCCTTCCTTAGTCTTATAACGCCATACAGAACAGCGCGGACAATATGATAATTTCTCATAATCTTTTCGGTACAATATGCAGTCATTGGGACAAGCATGTATTTTCTCATATTCCATGCCCAATTCTCTAATCATTTTTTTAACCTCATATGTCCAACTCGAAAGAACATTGCCGTCAGGAAGCATGTCACATAGCAAAGCTAGAAGATCCGTAAAACTCTTATCACTCCACCCATTTGCCCCCTTTAAGTTATATAACTTTACCACCGCGGACAATTTGGTATACTTCTTACAACCGGTAAATAAAGGCATTTCAGATTGACTCAACTTTTCAATTAAATCATCAGCATTTATTTCCTTATCACCGGTAACTCCAAATTATCGAATCCATCATTTTCAGCAAACTTCTCACCTAAAACAACTTCAGGTGTAGGTGAACGATTGTTTACACAGACATCATATCCCATATCCCCTATATCTAAACCAGCAGCTTCAGGTATATGATTATTTACCTCTACATCAGATTCCCCATCCTCATCCTCTAATTCTCCATGAAAAATCCAACGCCTATAATCTCTACTGAAACTATTCTTTTCTATGTGTATTTTGACATCTAGGATAGGCAAAACCCTAATATTACCACATCTATTACAAGAGCAGGGGATTGATGAGCGGAGATGAAAATTTTCACTAACGAAATTGTAAAATTCAGCAATTCCATCATTATAAATGGGATCACCAATTTCACCATCAATCATCCAAGTACGACCCATATATAAGCCAGTAGCTATGAAAATGAGATTACCTTTTTTAAGCTATAAAGATTAATGATGGCAACGACGGCAAAGATGACTTGTTCACCATCAGTCATTCTATTATTAATACCTTTGAAATTTCATTTATTTTTAGAGTTGCATAATCTAAGACGGTTCTTATAAGAACCGTTGTAATTGTGCATGCATGCATGAGGTGAATAATGGTCAAACAACCAATAATAATAGGGCATGCATTGGTAAACTAAAATCACAAACTTTTCAGTTTTCACAGTGGATCTGTTTTTACAACGTTTTTAAGAAACATCGTTGTTAATTGGTGTAATATGACAACGGCTTTAAAATAACCGTTGTTGATATATGTACTATGATAACGGCTTAACAAAGAACCGTTATCATTTTGTCTTATTATTATTATTATAACAGTTCCAATTCTTATTATCTTATTATACCGTTTTCATTCTTTTTTATTATTATAAGTACAAAGTTAGTCATTATAATATTTTATTTGGTGGATTGCCTTTGAGTGTAAGGACTTAATTAAAAACGTAACAAATAACATAAATAATTAAACTTTAATTCAAATAACCATCATAATCAAAATACAACTCATAATGTCAGATAATAATTACAGACTTAATTAGAATCTGATGAAGTATTAGGATAGTCTTCATGCCCAATTTCGGCATAGATCAAGTCGTAGATCGACTCTTCATCATCAGCGGGCAGCGCAGGTGGAATGGCCTCTTTCTCCCATGACATAGGCACGGTGGCAGGAATGTGGTGCCTCCTGTAATGTGTTAGCAGATGATGATCAACATGTTGTGCGTAACGAGAACGTGATTGTAGCTCCGATACACCAGCAATATTTTTTTAGAGAGAAATTAAAGAGTAAATGTTTGATAATTTAGATCTTGACCTAAAATATTATGAAGACATATTTATAGAATTATTTTGGTCAAATTGAATATTATTGGTCAAATTGAATATTTATTAAAGTTCTGATAAAGTTTTGCATGCAGTGGTCAAACTGAGAAATCTAATCAAATAGTGACAACGGTTGAACTGAAAAACTGTTCTTTCATAATTGAAAATGATAACGATTACAAGAAACCCGTATCTATAACATAACAACGGGTACCACAAACCGTTGTTGGTGCTAATTTAGTAACGGTTTTTGAAATGCCGTTTTCTTAAACTGGTAACGGTTGTCTAACAACCGTTGATAAGAAAGATTTTATAACGAGCTTTTGGAAACCGTTAAACGTTTTTTATAACGGTTTGTTAAGTAGCCGTTGTCACATTATATTAACAACGGTTTTCATGGGAAACCGTTATTCTCATTATCGCGGTCTAGGTTTTCGCCAATATTTGGAAAACGGTAATCTAAGTGCAGTTATTAAATGCATTAAACCGTTGTGATACGCTCCTTATTGATTGCCAGATTTGGCGTAGTGTGAGTTGGGAACATGTGTGCACACCTAAAAATGAAGGTGGCCTAGGTATAAGATACAGCTTAGATTGGAACATTGTTACTATTGAGAAGTTGGTGTGGTGGATTTTTAGCAAGCCAGATAGTTTATAGGTTAAATGGGTTCGCCAAGTTTACCTGAAAGGAGCTCGCTGGGACAGTTATCTTCCTAAGACCCATATGAGTGCGAATTGAAAGGCTATTTGTAAAGTTAAGGATGTTTATAATGAGGGATATGAAAATGGGGTTTGGCTTGCTTATCAGAAAGGATATGGTATTAGCTCTGGTTATGAATGGATAATGCATAAGGAACAGAAAGTAGGGTGGGCTAAACTGGTATGGAACAACAGGGCCCTCCCTAAGCACAGGTTCATGGCTTGGTTAATTGTTCAGAAATGCTCTGAACTTGAACGACGGATTATTCAGGTTTGGAGTGTGTTCAAATGATAAGTGTTGTGTGTGCAATGCAGACAAAGAGACTACCTGCCACCTCTTTCAGCAATGCAGGTATAGTAGACTGATATTGCAGAGAGTGTGCTCTTGGCTTCATATTAATGTACCTACTAGTAATGGCATCATCTAGATTGGTAGAAGGAAATGTGCGCCAATTCAGAAAAGCATTTGTCTTGCTGCTATAATGGATGTGTACTACAATGTGTGGCACCAACGGAATGTAGCTAGGTTGGAAGGAGTGTTGCTGAGTCCAAGGATTTTGATTTCACAAATTCAGAGCTTAATTAGAAGTAGGATTCAGCAACTTAGAATGGATGTCGTAAGTGCAAGTGATAAAGCATGGATTAACTTGGTTGTAGTTAATCTTATATAATGTATTGCAATATCCTTAGTTTGTAATAGTTTTTGAGCTTAATGAGAATTCTTACATTCTACCAAAAAAAAAATTGTTCATCATTAACCTTTAAAATATAACTTTTAAACTAAAATAAAATAAAATTCGTATAAAACTATAAATTATATATAACCATAAACTTTTATCAATAACTACGTTACGAAAAAAGAATTTATTAAAATAATTTGAGAAACGTTATAAAATGAAATCATTAGATTTGTGCTAAAATATTTTTATAAAAATACACATTTCATGGACTAACTCAACTTTTTTATTAAATTTTAGATTTAACTTTTTTTCTCAAATCAAAATATTATTAAATGAAGTAAAATGTTAATATTAACGAGATACTCTCTCCATTCAAATCCACTCTTCCCCTATTTTTTTTGGGTCCATTCAAATCCACTTATTTTCTTTCCTTTTTAGTACATTTTTAGGACATAGTTGTCTTCAGTGAGTTTTTTATTTACACAAAATGACATTGTCATGACCCCCTGCCATGTATTTATACTAATATTTAATTCCCTTTGGTCTATTACCATATACTTATACTAATATTTAATTTTACTCTTAAACTTTGTGCAAAAAAGTAAAGGAAGAGTGGATTCTATAGAGGGAGTGTTAATCTAAAATCTAAGTAATACAATAAAAGTAAAAAGACAGTATATACCGGATATTTATTGTGCGGAATCTAGACTCCTGTTTGTATCCAGAGATTTCACTACCCTCACTAACGGAATTATAAACCGACTTTACTCTTTTTTTACATTGCTTTGTCCATAGACCGGAATTTAATTGCTTGGTGTGTAAACCACCCTTTAAGTCAAACACTGTTATAAGTAGACGTGGTAAACAGGTAATTCGGTTTGGTTTCGGATCGGGTTAAATCAGTTAGTTTTAAATCGGGTTAAACTTAGTTTCGATTTCGGTCCGATTTCGATCGAATTTATTTTGGTTAGTCACTTTAATCGTTTGTACTATTTCGAGTCAAGTGCGATTCAGATCAATCAATAATTTCAGTTCAATTAATTATGTATTATAATTTTCTTGAGTTAAAGCTAAAAGAACTAACTTAAATGTATCTTATACATTTCAATTTAAATAAATAATACATACTACAATTAATAAAATAAAAAAAATAATGAAAAAACACCAAATATGTGGCTTTTTTTTAGAAAATAAGTATTTATAATACGAGTCTATCAGTTCGGTTCTTATCGGTTTCGATACATTCAACTTCACGTATCATACGGTTATTATTGAGTTTGTGTAACACCCCCATCTACCAAGGAGCCTTAACTAGACCTTCCCTAGCAGATAAGGGTGTTACCATCTCGGTTGCCCGAGGACAGTAATAATCAAATGTCGATAAAAGAACGATTATATTATATTACAAGTGAATTAAAAACGACTGACGATATAAAAGATACAACTCAAGACTACTATCAAATATGTGAAGCTATATCTGCCATGACTCGTGGTAAACTCATCCCTCCAAGCACCCAGCTAAGGTCCATACATCAACCTGCTAAGACTGACTGCTCACTATAGTGGATCACGACAGACATAACACAAACGTACAACACAACAAAACCACGCAAGGTCAGTGACTGAGATAACAGATATACAAAAGCAGACACAATACAAGTACAACAACACACACACCACACCTCCTCCAACCAACCACACATCTCTGACTGCCCGAAGGTCCAGTCCTGCCAGTGGGGGACCGCAATCGTTCCCACCTAAGCCCCGCTCATCTATCCGAGCGATAAACCCATGTTCCTTAATGTGCACATCCCTTCTGTGGCGGGTTCCACAGAAGGCGAATCAAGGGCGTGAAGCCACTCCCGCAAGTGACTCCACTCAGCCGAGGATGCACCTCGAGAACCACAGACAAACAACCACAATCAACTGTACAGACAACAATCACCAACTATCAATCCAACACAAGACTGATCAACTACCACAACCAATCAACAATACCGACACTAAACCAACCAAACAACATCAACAGACTCTTTAGACAATCAACTGTACTGAGTAGGCGAACCTATCTTTAGCAAACCGCAGCGATTCCGCGTCCGATCACAAGATACCAATCAACCATGAAAACCTCCTATACAACCATCACAGCTATCTATTACTACCTCTATAAACATAACCGAAAACAAGGATGGCGATGATGATGATGACAACATACCTATACAAAGCAATCCGGCGTCAAGACCGCTACCCAACTCAAGCATCTCCTTCTTAAGGTGTAGACACTCACAAGGACCTCAAGAAGGTGAACCATGGTGAAGGAGAAGAGAGGTGACGACATTTAGGTTTAGGAAGAAGGTAGGGAAATGATTTGGGGTTTTACGATTTACGATTTATAATTCCCCGTTATAAACCCGTTACTCGATCGAGTAACCAAATTAATCGATCGAGTGACCTCTACTCGATCGAGCTCCCAAGCTACTCGATCGAGTAGCCTCAGCTGGATCGAGTAACACACAAGCCAAAGCTCACATCGTCACAAGTCATCACTCGTAAGATTTCCGAAGGTTAAGATAGGTGTTTAGGGTTAGTCAACGTCGGTTAACCGGTCCCTAAAAGGACAGGTATTACAGTTTGGTTCAGTTTCGGTTCGATATGGATTGAGTCGGGTTATCAATTAAGATATTTTCGATCGGTTTTTTGGGTTCGGGTTTATTTTGCCAGGTTTAGTTACAAGCACTCAACTAGGGATGACAATGCATAGGATCCTATAAGATCCAGATCAATATCTGTATGTGCTATAGTGGATTCAGATCCGGTCCATATCCACAGAGTCTTCAATTCTCAGATCCATATCCAGATCCTCAAGATATGGATTGGATCTGAATCTATCCCGTATCCATTTTATGATAAAAAAAATCATTTTTTAAATATTAAAATATTATTTTTTGGGTTATACTACAACTCAACATATTATTTTTTTATATTAGAGTACAAATGCTAAAAATAAAGTTGTAAAGATATCGAAATAAAGTTTCATAAAATATAAAATACAGTAGCGATAACAAAAAAAATTTGGAATTGAAAAATGTTAATGAGAAAGAAATCACAGCTTATTATATGAAGAAACTTTAAGAAATGAATATATAATTTTACTATTTGTTTAACTCATTTTTTAAATTTCATTTTAAAATTGAATAAAAATGGATCCAGGGTAGGATCTGGATCTCAACCATATGGATCCATATCCGGATCCGTTTTTATGTATATGTATCCAATCCATATCCACATCCACTGGATCCAAAATATTGAGATCCAAATCCGACCCTTTGGATCTAGATCCCAGGATCTGGACAGGATCTGGGATCCATTGCCATCCATACACTCAACATACCGTTATAATGTTTGTTTGTATAATTGTTGTTATGTTTTTTTTTTCTGAGTCGATCACATATCTAAATATCACTTTTAGTAAAACCAAATAATGTCAATTTTTTATGTAAATAAAATCCTTTTTATATTATGTTTTTAGATTGTTCGAAATTTTTGAAAAAAAAAAAATTGTTTTCAAAAATGAAAATAAAAATTCGATTAAATGGGCTTAACTTAAATTCAAAATTCGAATAGAATATTTCCTAATCAAAATTCCGTCAGGTCCAAAATCTATCTTGATTCCGTAGAAATTCAAAGGAGTTATGCTGTCATTTCGGACCCCCTACCCGAGTCTGTTAGGACTAGCACTTCAACACTTCGAGTCACACGCCCCGAGTCTTGCACACAAGTCTTGATAGGCCTCACTTCTAAATCCGACATTCAAAATCGAAACCTCTTCTCAAATATTCCTAGAGACATATCCCGAGTATCCATCCACACACATATCCGAGCCTAGATTTGAGTCGAGTTCGCGTCTAGTCTACCCCTTTCGTGTTGTTCTAAGTTCTACACGGAGTATTATCTAGTGGCACCCACGGCCAAAGTGTGAAGAAGTCTACTCCACATAGTACCACTCAGGGGCGGATCCAGGATTCCGTCTATCTGGGGCTAAATTTTAAAACTATACAAAGTGATTTTTTTCTCAATATAAGCCTTGTAAGTCGATACCTTTTAAAAATTTGTAAGAACATTAAATTTATGTGCCATTTATTTATGTAGTATTTGAACCAAATATAAAAATTACTAAGTATTATTTATTACGTACTTTTTATCGGTAAGATACTTTTTATGTTGGATAATGAATGAAGCTAATTTATAATTATTTCAACATTTTTTTTCAGCGAAGCTTAGCAAAATTTATTTCAATTGACTTGTACTCATACTGTATTCGATAAGAATGTAGAATTTTTTTTTTAAAAATTACAAGGTATACAAGGTAATTTTAAAAAATGATACTCTCTCCTTTCCAATATTTTCTCAATTTTTAATATTTGTAAGGAGGTGTTTTAACCAGTAGACAAATGTTTAAGATATAGAGAGTATACAATTTATTATAATTATAATGGAAGTAATATTATATATTTTTTTCTCCCGGAGTATCATATTTTAGTCGTTAAATCGTTAATAGTAAAATGATTGATAATTGATTGAATGATTGGAAAGAAAGATAAAAAGAAATAGCTATAAGTCTACAACAAATAGAAAAAAGAGTATAAGTTCGTAAATAAATAAAGAGAGAAAATAACTAGTAGTTCATATATAATGAGAAGAAATAATCACCATATATTGTATCTATATAAATATAGGCTAATGGTGTAAGCCGGACAATGTAAAATTGTAAAATAAAGTGAATCTTAAGCCTTATAGTTCAGCGCATAATACATGATGAGGAAAAAAAATTCATAAGTGAGAGTCAAACCCGGGTACCTTCTATGGAAACCAAACAACAAACCAAACAATCTACAAGCAACCATGTGATTCCATAGTACTTCATAATCTATATATTTTTGTTTTCCTTAGAAACTACTCGGGTTGTAGCCCGAGTAGCCTACTCTTGGATCCGCCCCTGGTACCACTTCAATGACACATATTCAATTGACAAAGTCAGTGAAAAAGCAATCAAAGAACAAAATAAAGTCAATAAATATGGGAAAATGCCAAATCTAGCTACGGCCATAGTAAATAAAGAAATTAGGGATATTCTCTAGTTACGCTCCATAAATTCTTATTTAAGACGAATACTATTCATCTTAAACTTAAAAGGGCTCAAATATATATACCAAATGACATAAAAAGTTACCTACAAAATCAAATTTTTTGTCTTTATTTCCCGTATAATAGTATTTGACTCGTTTATCTGTCTTAAGCAAGACTTACTTACGCGCATTATTACCGTTTAATATGATATGTGACAGTAAGATGTACAATAAGATTATCAATAAGTAGCAGTAGTAGTTTGAATGTGCTGGATTCTTTATGCTATTTTGGTGAGCACCACATGTTGGTAAACCCAAGACAATGCATAAAACGACAAGTTTTCTCACCTACCCGGAGAAAACGAGGCACATAAGTTTGATGCAAAACACTAAACTCGTTACTTAATTACTGTAAGTTGTATTTATGATCACACAAAAGCGATCCAGTGAGGGAAAATTTTTGCGTTCTCCCGGAGGATGTCCTCCCTACACTCAAATGAGGATTTTATAATATTTATTTCTCATTTTAGTGCTCCTCCTTTGTATGTAGGGAGGACACTAGAATTTTCCTCCAGTGACATGATGAATATCTTTCTTTGGTACTCATGTTAACTACTCTAATAGTACACTTAATACTAATGATATCACTAAAGCACCAATAATTGTTTAGTTAGTGACACACTAGGTAGCACGGACACTCCTTCTAACTAGTTATCCCGTGACCGATAATTGGCGGACACACGCTTAAACATGTTATAGTTTAGACCAGGAACGAAATGTCGGAAAAGATTGATTAGAAAATGGGTTTGGATGAGAAATAAGAATTAGTTATAGTCAATGTCAAAATTTACGTTCACTTATTTAAATATTTGTTAAGATAGATGAAATGGTAAATCGTATTGATTACTTAGCCTAACTTGGCTTATATAGATTACATTGTCGGACATCCGTATTGGGCCTAATATAAACTATACGATATTCCTAATACCCCCCCCCCTTTGGAGCATGAAGATCGAGAATGCCCAGCTTGCGGAGAAGATAGGTAAATTGAGGTACGCCTAAAGCTTTCGTAAAAATATCAGCGAGCTGATCAGTGGTAGAAACATGAGTTAGAAGAACCAGTCCGTCGGTAATGGCATCTCGAATGAAATTACAGTCAATCTCGATATGCTTTGTACGCTCGTGGAAGACCGGGTTGCGGGCCAAATCCAACGCGGACTTGCTGTCAGAAAAAATAGAGATAGGCGCAGCAAAGGCAACATCGACACTAGACAAAAGACATTTAAGCCACTTCAATTCACAGAATAACTGGGCCATGGAACGATATTCTGCTTCGGTGGAGGAAAGAGAGACCGTCTGTTGCTTTTTAGTCTTCCAGGATATAGGGGAGTCACCAAGAGTCACAAACCAACCGGTAATAGACCGTCGTGAAGTAGGGCAACCACCCCAATCGGAATCACACCAACCGCGGAGAGACAACGAACTATCATCTCGGAGCAAAATGCCTTGTCCCGGGCTACCCTTCAAATAACGCACTACACGATGAGCGGCTGCCATATGCTCACTTCGTGGGCTGCTTAAGAAACGGGATAAAATATGGACCGCATAAGATAAATCAGGGCGCGTCACAGCAAGATAAACAAGGCGACCAATTAGCCGTCTATAAGACTCAGCGTCCGGGCAAGGAGGACCAGAAGCCAACCCAAGGCGATGATTTTGCTCAATGGGCGTGGCTACGGGCTTGGAGCCGAGAAGACCCGTCTCAGCAATAATATCAAGAGCATACTTCCGTTGACTAAGATAAATGCCCTCTTTGCTGCGTGACACTTCTAAGCCGAGAAAATATTTAAGTTTACCCAGGTCCTTCATGTGAAAACAGTCACTCAAGTAAGCTTTAAATTTCGAAATTTCAGACGGATCATTTCCCGCAATAACAAGATCGTCCACATAAATAAGAACAAATAACCGCACCGTACCTCGCGAAAAAGAAAATAAACAATAGTCGGAGTAAGATTGAACAAACCCGAAATTCTTCAAAGACGCGGTTAATTTAGCGAACCAACACCGGGGTGCTTGACGGAGGCCATAAAGTGATTTCTTAAGGCGACAAACCTTGCCCTCTTTGCCACGACTGAAACCCGGAGGGAGCCTCATATATACCTCTTCATCAAGATCCCCATGTAGAAATGCGTTATGCACGTCCATCTGGTGCAATTCCCAATTTTTGACAGCTGCAACAGATAAGAAAGCTCTAATTGTGACCATCTTCACTACAGGCGCAAAAGTCTCTCCGTAATCTAGACCTTCAACCTGATGATTACCAAAAACAACAAGACGGGCTTTAAGGCGTTCAATAGTACCATCAGATTTGTATTTGATTTTATAGACCCACCGACAACCGAGAGCTTTTTTGTCATTAGGTAGATCAGTGAGCTCCCATGTGTTATTGCGTTCAAGGGCATCAATTTCGGCCTTCATAGCCTCACACCAACCATTGTCCCGTATAGCTTCCTTAAAAGATGGTGGTTCAATTCCGGAGGTAATGGCTGCAATAAAATTTCGATGCGACTCCGAAAAAGAATTACAATTAATATAATTGGCAAGATCATAAGGCGTACCTGAAGACGACACGGAGGAAGTCGATGAGCTAGAGGACGGGGATGGATTGCGTGTAGTTTGAAGCACATAACCTTGGAGACGGGAATTGGGAATTTTTTTGCGATAGCCCCTACCAATTGCATCATCAGTCGCTGTACCATTACCCGTAGCATCACCAGTAGCGGTACTTTGAACGTCCTCTGTAACGTCCCCAATAACACCCTCGGCTGTCCTTGTGTCACCCACAACTCCACCCTCTGTCTCACCCGTGGTGGCAGCAGTGGCATCCCTCCCTCCCCGCGGTGTAGCTGGAGAATCAATGGGAAGGGAGCCATTAAAAGGCTCGGCGCAAACAGGGGGAGGAAGAGAGGTCACGGGTACCTCTTGGACATCACCGAAAGAGAAAACGGTCTCATGAAATACGACGTCGCGGGAAACAAAAAATGTTTTTGTGTCGAGATCAAACAATTTCCACCCCTTTTTTGTCACTTGGATACCCAACAAAAATACATTTCCGACCCCTTTTTTCAAATTTATCTCCACGGGCATTTTGATTATGGGCAAAAGCGAGACAACCGAAAACACGCAGGTTGACATAGGACGGGCGGACACCATACAAACATTCATATGGAGTTTTATTATCAATCAACGGAGACGGGACGCGATTTATGAGAAAAACAGCGGTAAGAATGCTTTCTCCCCAAAAAGACTTATCTAAGTTGGCCTGAAATAAAAGAGAGAGCGCCACATTTAAAATGTGACGATATTTTCGCTCAACCGCCCATTTTGTTGAGGCGTGCCAACACAAGACTTTTGAAAACGAATGCCATGAGCAAAGAAATAGCCAGCCATGCAATTAAATTCGGTTCCATTATCACTTTGCACCACTTTAAGGGTTTTAGAAAATTGTGTCGAAACCATATTAATAAAATTCATGAACATATCCGTAACTTCTGTTTTATCGAGCAATAAATAAACCCATGTAGCACGGGAAAAATCATCCACAATCGTCAAAAAATACTTCGCACCACACGAAGACGGTATCCTATAAGGACCCCATAAGTCACAATGTATAAGATCAAAAATGTCTAAAGCACGCTGTTCATTATTGGAAAAACTATTGCGGTGTTGTTTAGCCAAATGACAGACATCACAAACCCAATCTTTATTAAAATTCAAAGAGCTAGCAAAAGGAATAATAGTCTTGACGACATGATCAGAGGGATGCCCAAGACGACGATGCCAAAGGTCACGAGAGCCCGAGGCACTTACTTGATGAATACCCGCTGAAACAGAACACGCACGAATCCAATACAATCCATCCCGTAGCTCACCTACTCCAATCGTCGTCTTCAAAGAACGGTCCTGTATCAAGCAAGAACTTTTAGCAAATTCAAAAATAAAATCACGAGTGGAGGCTAGCTGAGACACGGACAGTAAATTACAAGTAAGGCTTGGTACATAAAGAACTTGAGTAAGAGTGAGAGAAGAATTAATGAAAGCCGAGCCCATAAGTGTGGACTCAACTCGTTGCCCATTCGGGAGACCAACGGGTCGAGCCATAATTGTATAACAATCCGTCAAGCAAGATAAATCACCGGTTACATGATTTGATGCCCCTGTATCGATAATCCAAGAACACATACCACTGAGACGATCCGAAGTAAGAACGGAATTGGTGGAAACGCCCGTAGTAAGCATATTGGCGTGCACAGTACCAGCTCCTGACCCGTTTCCTGGCGCGCTTACCGAGGCAGCAGCAGCAGTCCCCGTTCCAGACCCACCAGCCGAGGCAAAACCAGACCCACGCGAGGCTTTGTTAGCGTGAGAACGACGCAAATCAGCGAGGGTATGGGGACGGTCACCCCACCATTCCGAAAACCGCTGTGACTTAATGTAACAATTATGTAATTCATGACCCCGAGTATCGCAGAAGTGACAAAATAAACCATGCCTTTCCCCACGTTCCTGGTTACGTGAATCAAGGGGAGGACGCATGGTTGCAAACGCCACCATATCAGAGGCATCGACAACAGCCGTGGGAGAAGCACGAAGGCGCTCCTCTTGAAGCATAGCATGATAAACACGGGTAAGGGAAGGTAACGGGTCCAATTGAAGCTGCTGGGATCGAATGTGACCATATAAAGTCGAGTCTAATCCCATTAAAAACTGATGTAGCCGCTCAGAATCTTGACGTTTGACAGCGTCTTGACCAATGTTACAGCTACAATTTCCACATTTACAGGAAAAGGGGGGCTCATGAACAACAAGGGAGTCCCAAAGATTTTTGAGTTTGCCATAATAAGTAGTGATATCCATACCTTTGGTTTGAACGCAATTTTTGATTTGAGTTTTGAGATTATGAATAACAGTACCATCAACCACCGAGAATTGCGCGGCTAAGTCGTTCCACAAAACAGAAGCGTCCTCGACATAGGAAATCGTGTCGAGGAGGGACGGATCAATGGTGTTTCGGATCCATTGCACAAGGGTGCCATGAACCACTTCCCAATTTTCGAGATAAAAAGGATCAGTCGACTTTTTAAGAGAACCGTCAATGAAACCGAATTTGCGTCGCGATTTCAAAGACATACGCATGGAATTCTTCCAATCGTCGTAATTGTCACGACGGAGGACAACGTTTGAAATTTTGGCCTCGGGAACAGCGAGAGAACCGAGATAGTAAGGTGAAGTTGAGTCAATTTTGGGGTTTGGTGGGACGTCATCGTCGCCTGCCATGGAGGCAGAGGAAAGGATCTTCGTTTTTGCGAATTAGGATTTTTTTTTAGGGTTTCGGAAGGGAACCTGAACCTGATACCATGTTAAGATAGATGAAATGGTAAATCGTATTGATCACTTAGCCTAACTTGGCTTATATAGATTACATTGTCGGACATCCGTATTGGGCCTAATATAAACTATACGATATTCCTTATAATATTATAAAAATAAAATCATACGTCATTTACAACTATAAAATATATATTTTATTAAATTTAAATAACGTGTCATGTGTCTAAATTTCCTGTAATGTCGTATCACGTGTCTGTGTCTGTTTTGGTGCTACCTATGTGACACAAAGGGAATTCAAGGAGTGTTTCTGCTTTAGTAACCAAAAATTTGATGTATAAAAAAAGTGTGTAATACACAAAAATTGATTATAATTTATATAAGGATTTGCGATTGATGGATGACTTCCCGCTTGCAATGATACTTCTTGAAATGTTTGTATAGAAATAGGACATGTTGCGAATAACATACACAAGTACACGTCAAACTTGCACAACCACATAACAAAAGAATAAATTTGAATATGATTTAAAAATAGGATTGGAAAGCGAGATTAATTGAAATCGATTAATTAATTCAAATTAAAATTGAAATTGAAATTGAGATTGATTAGAATTGAAATTGCATGTAATTCAATTTTGAATTAATTCGAAATTGAAATTGCTTTTGAATCGATAATTAAATTGAAATTGAATAGAATTTGAACTCGCAATTGGGATTTTGAAATCAGAATAGAGGATGGATGTTGAGATATGAATTGGAATGCAAATTTGCATAAATCAGAATTCAAATTCGGATTAATCAGCTTTGAGTTGATATGCGCGAGTTTGAAATCAAAATTCAATAAAGAATCGACTCAAAATTCAAAAATTAACCGATCCTCGAGGATTGAAGATCGATGCTTATAAGGTCGCCAAAGCTAAGTCCAAAGTCTACACTAGGTCACAACTATTTAGGTTGGGTTTGAACTAAAACTAATGAGCAATAAAGTAAAGATAGCTAAAAAACGTTAACAACATAGAAACAAACACAAAAAGATGCAAATAAACGAAATCAAATAGAGAAAGATGTAGGGTCAATCGGGTTCATCTAAATGATAAAGGGGTTTTAATACTTGTCGGTGTCAAAAGTGATGTATTATTTAAGCTCGGGTCACGTCCTCTCGGCCTTATGACCGCCTTAGGTCCAACTAACAGGCTCTCGCAACATACTAATATTTCCTACCAAGTTTAAGCTATTCTACGCTCCAACCTAGTCTCTCGATCTAAAAGTCGGTCCTTGCAAGAGGTTAGTTGAATGTAAAATCACAAAGGCAATTAAACAAACACTTAGAGTGTGTTAAACTTAGAGACAATAACAATATGAAATTACCCAATATAAAAACAATCAAACCAACCCCTAAAACATCAATTAAAATCCCCCTCAAACCCTAGGAATACATACTCACTCATAGTTAACGTAATACTCCCACCTATTCAGCGTTCTCTTCCCATATATTTTATGCACAAGGAATAAGGAAATAAGTTTGAACAACATAAAACACACTACCCCACATACAATTGGATTTGGAACACACAAAGCTTGCCGAAAAAAGAAATAGGGAAGAAAAGCCGAATAAGCCCAATAAAGAAATAGGGAAGAAAACCCTGAATAGGAGGGAATAACAACAATGATAAAGAGATCTAACAAAGATTCAATAAGAAATCACATACTTGAACAATTAATTGAAAAGTAAACAAGAACGAAATGGAAATTGCTTAAAACAATGAATGAGATTAGAGATTATACCAACAAGATGAAAATAGGAAGATGAATCCTTTGATTAATAATAAGAAGATTGTGTCAACCAATCTTCAAATAAACCCAATGATTCGACAACTAAAACTAGATTAAGCAGTAAATTAGGGAAAGATTAAACTAAAATAGGAGGATTAACTAAGCTAAAAACTAATCTAATCTAATCTCCCGTCCTAATTATCTAATCTAGTATTTTGTAAGATAATGATAAGATCTAATCCTTAATTATTACCAAGTATGGCTATTAATATGATTACACATTAAAGGCAACAAGTCCGTAAAAATATCTTTGATAGCAGTTCTACTCGATCGAGTAGAGGCCGCATCCTGATCGGGTAGCTTTCAACTCGTCACTAGTTTTGATTGGGTAGGACTGTCCTGATCGGGTAAGCTCTGATCTCCACTTCGATTGGGTATTAGGATTGTCCCGTATAGTATCCCTAAGAGATAAATAGCCTACTAAGTGGTCAGTTTTCATCCTCTATTCTCGGTTTCCATTTAGCCTCGCTCCATTTGTACTCAGACTCGTAATTCCTCTTGTTTACACTAAAAATGAGGTAAAAATCGCCTCAAGTGGTTGTTTACTTACAAAACTGCCATAAAAACACAAAATAGCAAATAGGAAGACTTAGAAAATGGGGGAAATAAGGGGTAAGAAATAAGTAATTTTAGACTATATCAAATCTCCCCAATCCAAACCCTTACTCTACCCGAGTAAGAAAATGCATAGGATCAAGACTCTTGATGTAAAATAACTTGGACGAATTAGATTGACTGTTTAGGATAAAAAAACGTGTAAATCTGACAGTTTGTTTGACTATTCGTCTAAGTATTTAGGATTAACGCAGCGGAATTTTGTTCTATATGTTGTAATTTTCGTGAATTAGTAAGGTAACAGGGATAGTATGGTGATCCTAATTCTACCCTCGCAAGGTTCAAACTCGGAACACACAACCAACCTCGCAAGGAAGATTAAAAGACTAAACTCGCAAGCATAATCAAACAAAGTTCACAATGGAAACTTCTATTAAAAAAAATATGAATATTTCATCAATGAAACAATGCATATATATACGCCCCCTATTTATAATCCTACTCGAGGTCTAATACCTGAGCTTGCACATTAAGCTACCTACCTCTTTCCTAAACTAACTAGGAAATAAACTTACCCCCTATATACTAAAAGATTACACATCTCTAAATGTTTTCGCTTAATTTTGCCGTCTAAGTGACACTCTACAATAAAATATTTGCCTTCTATTTAATTGATCTCACTATCTATATTTACTCTTATTACAAAATTTACCTCCTAATTAATTATATATCATAAATATTAACGGTAATTATGGTCATAACCCCCCTATATACTAAGAGAATAAAATTTCTCTAAAGTTTTCTCTCCAATGTGCTCAAGCTTAAATATGGAAATAAATTAGATTTTCATTCATTAAATAAAACTTTCATTAAAAATAATCTTTTCAACGTCAAATTTAAAAATATAATCTTTTAACTAAAATAAAACTAAATTGGTATAAAACTATAAACGACTACTATACATAAACATAATTTATTACAGTATTACCCCTATTATTAACTTCGTGACGAAAAAAGAATTTATCAAAATAATTTAAGATAATTAAAATATTTTCATAAAAAATACACTTCAAGGAATTATTCAATTCTCTTGATTAATTTTAAGCAAATTCATGAGATATAAATCTAAAATCGATAAGTAATACAGTAAAAATTAAAAGCTCTATATATACCGCACATTTGCGCGGGATCTATACTAGTTTAACTAGTAATTAAAAATACAACTAGATTTGAAATAAGCTAATTAAACTAGAATTAGGAAATAACATGTTTTCCTAACTTAACTAGAATTAGGATATAAGCTAACCTTTCCTAATCTTATTCGAAATAAATTAAGCTAAAACTAACTCCACACGGTTTAGGAAACCCGTGTTTTCAGCTCAGCATTAGAATCCATGTTACTTGCAGGCCAAGTAATCCAGCTCCCTTGCTTGCTCACCAAGCAACCCGTGTTTCTTACTCTTTCCGAGTATGCTCCTGCATCAACTCTAATTTAAAATACCCAAGTAGAATATCCGAGACAAGGCAATTAACGGGACTTGCTCTGTCCCTTCAACTCACAACGAAATATCCATGAGGCAGGATATCTCCTTGCAAGGCAAATGAAGTCTTGTCAAAATTTCGATACATCCAATAATTAAGCACAACAAATCAAACAAGCATACATCTACAAAAGGAATTGTCACTTTCCTCATCAAAGCGGCGATATCATCTAAGAGGGAATCAATATAAATGTGTATACTCTATCATAACTACTAGATCCATAAAATACTAAGCTTAGGACTATTGAAGTGAATCACCTCCAAATGTTGTAAAGCTAGTGCGGTTCATTCCACTTACTAAGGTGATTAGAGGGAATGGAATGGTGAAGCCCCCATAGAATTAGAAGACACGGTGTGTTTTTGTGCTTTCGCCTCTCAACTATTTGAGAGGAAGGGTCGTCTCTTCTTACCATGCAACAAGAGTGAAACATCTAATATGTAAGGAAAAACATATGATTGTGACGTTTTTTTTTTAAATGGAGAAACAATTCATTAATAGAACGTCATACGATACTTATAAAGAATATCTATAATCGTAAACGAATATATTAGAAACCAAAGAAAGTATTTTTTATTTCTTGTATACTAGGGATCTTAAACCATGATCTAAAAATTCGGCTCGTCCTCGTATTGTTATCTTCATTGAGCTTTTGAGCGGATCATTCGTATAATTCATTGTAAAAGGAAAAATATCTCTTACTCGTTCTGAAGATTGTTGACAAATAATTTGTATCCATTAAAGTATCAACAAACCACTCATCTCTATATATATTACGAAGAAAAATAAAGCCAGGATTAACGGGAAAACCCCCGAAATAAAGGACTGAAAAACGAATCTGCTAAATAAAGAGATTTTTATTGATTAGACGATTGTTATGCATACTATTCACTGAAAGATGAAACAATTTTAGGGCTTACATACAATCGATGGGAGACCCGGATGTGATGAAAGGAGGTTAGAGAGAGAGAGGGAGAGAGAGAGAGAGATAGTTGATTTTGAGTTTTTATTGACTGTTTTTGTGTTTGTTTGGTTGTTTTCTTTTGACAACGTTGTATTTTATTTGATTTGTGCGATGTTTCAACTAAAAATTTGCGGTAGGCAACAACAACTAACATTATCCTCACGTTAACGACTCGAGTACACCCTTGTAACTAGGGTGCACCCTTATAACTTTAGAAATCGAGTCTAGAATGCAAAGAGAAAGAAGCGAAGGGGCGGACAATCGCGTACATTATAATGTGGTTTATAGGCACGTATTTATAGAAAAAAAATGGAATGGGTATTAGTGCATACGCCGTAGGGTTTTATGGAGCTTTGGAAGAGGCGTAAGTCTTCCAGTGGAGGTTGGAAGAGGCGTGAGTTTTCCAACAGCGGTTGGAAGAGGCGCGAGAACTACATCGTGACAATAGACCATGTATGTGGTTTTTGAATTTTGCTTGGGGAATAAGTAGGGTATATAAATGAGATATTTTTGTGATTTGGATATTATCTCCTTATAATGTCGACTTTATAACGACAATTAGAGGAATTTATATTCTTGATTGGAGTTGGCTAGGGATTCGGATTTGGTTTTCACTCTAATTAGTGTCATTTTGAAATTTGCGACGTGCACATTAATATTCTTTCCGTTTTCTAGAATATTTGTCTTATAAAATATCGATTTTACGCACCTGTATGAAAGACATGTTGTTGTCCGATCATCATCAAGGGTCTTTTGAAAGCCAGCGGATACTACGTATCTACACAAAGTGATAAGTAAAGACAAAATTCGACCTTTGGCAGGATTTGAACTTTTTTTTTTTGGCAGCTGTAAAAGAATGAACTTACACAGTGTTTAGGCTATTAGAGCCTTGATTACATCTATAATTAAACATAAAACTAAACTTAATATAACCATAATAAGATACTTGCGTTGGGTAATCAAGTTGCGTTGGTGGAGTACGGTAGACTGAAGCTGGTCATTGTCATCAAAGCCAATAGCTGTGCAAACTCCCTTGATCCAATGAGAAGAGAAATTTGTGGAGGGACTAAGACAAAGTGCACTTACGCCCACAAGGGCGTAGAAATAAACAGGGGAAAGCATACCACAAAGAAGAATCTCCTGATAATCAATCTTCACAAAACTCACCCAACATTCCAAGAGGTAGAGCAACCAATTGAGAATGGAAGGAGCAAACTCAAAGAACAATCCCCTGGCCAAAACCACCACAAGAAGCCTATTAAGGGAGTATCGAACACACACCAGACGCACATAGACAAACCATAGACCTTTATTAAGGAACAAAATCATGCAAAGGACACCAACGCCTACACAGACCCAGCAAAAGATCGTTCCATAAACTAGATAATTAAGACATAGACACTTATACGAGTACATTATTTGGGTAAACAAATAAAATATTAATAGAGAACAAACGATCATAAGTTACGAGTGGACCACCGCCTGTGGACATGGGCCACGGGGGCGCTTGGGAACAAGCGTTTGCATTTGTGGAGTCGCCGCCAATTTATTGTGGAAAATTGGAAACCGTTCGAATACCTCGTGCCATGTCAAGACACAAAGTAGTGACATGAACACCAAGAACTTGTTACCCTTGGCATTCTATGTCTAGAATGACTCTCGTGGATGCCAATGAACACGGATGTTCACAGAGATCTGGAGTAAGGGGTGAGGGTACGTATTAGGAAGCTCTTTTGATCGAACACCTAATCCCGCCCGCCTCGATAGCGGCCTCTACTAATGATTAGGGAAAATTGTCCATACTCGATATATTGTTGATTATATGCATGCAATGCAACAAACAAATAGATTAATCCTAGCATGTGAATTAACTAAGTCGGTGAACAAGTAATTAGCACATAAATTGGGGTCGAAGTGAATGTTAGATTAATTACATGTGAATGTCAAGTGAATAAATCATACATAATAAATACGAAATAAAGAAATAAATACAATTGATAAACTTGAATTTACGTCATAACACATGCCCAAAAGAGTTTTAGAAATAAAATAAAAGAATAAATGAAAATTAGAAAATTGGAAAAAATAAGGAAATTGGAAATTGATTTAAATTAGGAAAATTGGAAAATAAGGAAATTTGAAGAAAAGGAAAATTTGGAAAATAAGGAAAATATGGAAATTATAGTGAATAAGGAAATTTGGAAAATATGGAAATTTGGAAAATAAGGAAAATATGGAAAATATGGAATAATGGTTAATTAAAATCTTAATTAGAAACTTTACGTCAAAACGAGAAGAGTTCAAAGGAAGAAACCACCTCAGAACAGGCGCAGCATCTGCTGCGTCCTCTAGAAGAGGCGCAGCACTTCCTGCGTCTCTTCTTGAGTTGGGTTCTGACTGTGAAAGTCAGACTCGCGTTTTTTTTAATGTTCGTTGGTTAATTTACATTGATTTATTGATTGGTAACTCGAGTAGAAGTGATTAATTGATTTACATGCATCTGGGATCGTCTTGAAGTGAAAGAAAACAATTTAAAACGAATTATTATAAGTTAGATATTATTTACGATGTTGGAATTGATTTATTTACAAACTTGAAGTTAATGGTGGAAACAAAAGATTACGAATTGATAAAGAAAACAGATTTAAAACATGTATCAAAGACGAAATCAAGGGACTTGATATGAACGAATCGAGTCTCTAAAATCCGAGTTTGAATTTGTGACGAAAACCCACAAATATTAATTATAAGGGATTTAAGTCGAAAATTATTGAAATGGATTCAGAAAAACCAATTTGAAAATTATTAGGTGAAATAAGGGAAAGAACGAAGAAAGAAAAATAAAAGACGAAAGGAACAAAAACCCGAGGAAGAAGAAGTGCATCAACTGAAAGCAGCCCCTGGAAGAGGCGCAGCAGATCTGCGCCCTTTCGAAAGGCGCATCGATTGATGCGATTCTTCCCACGTCGAATCGTGTTACTTCCGTTAAAAGGATTTTAAAAAAGGTGATTTTAAAAGACGGTTTCGAGCATGCTTATGACATAAATTCTTACATTAATTATAATACAGAAAATAAATACATTAAATAAAATTGGGATTTTACACCCTCAGACTTACATGTTAGCGTCTCGAGATTTAACTAAATCGGTTTTTAGTGGTAACTCGACTCGATCTATAATGCAAATATGAAAGTGCCCTTGAAAAAGGATTTAAAAGCAAATTGAATTGATTAATTGATTATGGTGTAGTGGAGTTGGTCAAATTGGTCGGTCATGGAAAACGAGGCTGGTACTCAGAAGGATCCGAGCTTACGTGGTCGAAAGTTCAAGCACGTAGGCGCCAAAAAGTAAGAACGTGGTCTAGAATGCAAAGGAAGAAGAGAAGGGCGGACACTAGCGTGAGAAATATGTGAGACCGAAGGTCTCTATTTATATTAATCACACGGAGGGAATTAGGAAAGGAGAGAAAGATCCGGAAACAACCGACTTAGGTTAAACACGGAAACTTGGACAAAAAGAAAACCTTTAGGAAAAGGCGCAGCAGGTGCTGCGTCCCTTGGAAGAGGCGCAAAGACTTGTCGCGTCCTTTCCAATGGTTCCTCCGCAAGAAAGCGCGTTTGACAGCCTGTTTATTTTAGGCATAACTTTCTCTACAAGACTCGGAATAAGGTGATTTCGGTGGCGTTGGAAAGCTAAAAAAGAGATCTAGAACTTTCTGTTAAATAGGCCCGACCCAAAAAAGTCGTTATCACCTCGTAAAACGGGCCTAAAGTTCGGGTTGTCATTTTAGCTAAATGAAATGCACATTTTGTAATGTAAACTTTTAGCTTAGCCTAATGAAGTGACATGAGACTCAAAATGAGATATAATCTCAACATTTTATGACATCCTAACCTTAGGTATACAAGCCCATTGCTTTTGACTCGGGATTTGACGGTTTTAGGAAAATGAAGACGGTTTTTTACCCGGACTCCAAATGTACTCTAATTACTGCCAAAACGACCGTAATGACACCTAGACGACAACAATGAGGTAGACACAAGTGTTTTAGTTACCTTTTATTAACCGATTTACGAAACGTCATAAAATCGCGACATATGCTAGACATGCGGCCCAATCATCACTGGGTGTTTGGCGGGAGGTGCAGAAATGAGGTATCTACAGAGCCCCCACTTTGACTGAGGCTTGGACAAGGCGAAAGTCAAAGTATAGCCCTCAGGTCAGTCGAAGATTACAACCTGACGACTATGGCGACGCGAGGCGACTCATGGGGTGTGAGCCAAGGACCTGTCGTCGGGAACATTTTAGAGTCTGTCGACTTCCGGGGAGGGTCATTTAAAGTCCATTAGACTACGTAAGGAAGCTCGTCAGGCATAAGAAGAGACCATACCTGAGACTTCTTTCTCGAGATGTTTCCGGAGGTGTATAGGAGCTAAGGTTAAGCGTAGGAGCTAAGGTTAAGCGTAGAAGCTAAGGGTAAGCGTAGGAGCTAAGGGTAAGACCTAAAAGTTATGTAAGGATTTGTGCTAGGGTGTGGGACCCTAAAGGAAAGCATCGACGGGAAGGAGGCCAGATATAATCTCAACCTGAGGGGTAACCAAGGTTTAGGTGTAGGAACTCTAAGGGATACGATCCTAAAGGATTATGATCCTAAGGGGAAAAGTATATGAACTCTAGGAAGTTTGAGAACTTAAAAGAAGCTAGGTGTGTGAACCTGGGTATATGAATCTAAAAGGACGGCTGGTATGAGAACTTAAAGGCTTATGAACCTAAGATGATTTGGGATCCTAGGGTTAAGTTTAGGAACTACTGGGTTACTAATTCTTGTTTCAAACGCGTGCGCTTAAGCTTTCTGAGGTATGAGAACTCCAAAAGGATTTATGGGTTTATGAACCTAAGGACGTTGGTGTGGGAGCTTAAAGGTTTATGAACCTAAAGGAAGCCATTTTGGGATCTAAGAATATAGGGGTAAGAATCCTAACTTTGGGTTTACGAACCTAAGGAAGGAGGCTCTAGCTTGGGAACTTCTGGATAACGACACCTTTGCCGAACTCTGTGAGGAAACAAAAATGTCAAGGGTAGCAGGACGTAGGCGGGAACTGCTGGGGAAGCTGCTTGGGTCGTCTTCAAACAAACTTCGATAAGTCTTGGGGTTGATGTTGATCTCCACGTATTGAGAGGGAACATAATCAGGAACTGATCTCCATGTCTCGAGAGGGAATGTCTATCCGTGTACTCTCGCTGGGGGAACATAATCGGGAACTGATCTCCATGTCTCGAGAGGGAATGTCTATCCGTGTACTCTCGCTGGGGGAACTTAATCGGGAACTGATCTCCATGTCTCGAGAGGGAATGTCTATCCGTGTACTCTCGCTGGGGGAACATAATAAAGGTGTGTCGAAACACCTGTCAGAGAATACTCGCTCTTTGTGACAAGCAAGGTCTTGGTAAAGCACTGCTTCTGATACTTACCTGCATGGTTAGTAGCCACACAAGAATGCAATCTAATATATGCACGTAAGCAATTATCACATGGACCTCGAATGAGGAAACCCATAGGTTTTACAAAAGTCGTTTCTTTTTAAAAGTCATTTAAAACTTGTTCGAAGAAATTTGTCATTTGTAATGCGTTATGCATATTCAAATGGGCTTTAGACATAAGACTTGACATGACACAGACCTGAAATACAGACTTAGGTTTGACTGACGCGACACTAACTTAGATTTGACGCGACACGGGGATGACCTTGACAGACTTCGCTTAAGTATGCGCAACCCCTAGCCAAGTGTGGGTGACAATGCCTATTAGTTCCAAAGGTATAAGAATTGTAAGAATGATGAAGGCACATAAAGGCAAGGCATGAGCCATGGATCATCTGTCTACTAGGACTTCTTTCACCACCGTTTGTTGTAAAAGAGACCCCTCTTGAGGCACGATGACTTGGAGAATTGATCTAAGACCTTTGTCATTGTCCGGACCGAGTACTAGCTAGACTTAGAGGAATAAAGGAAGGGTGGCATCTTGGAAGAGAAGCCCCCAGGATGAGAAGATGACTCTGGACTTTGGTAAAAAAGAGGCTGGGCGACAATAAGGAGCCCCCAGTATAGAGGTGTTGGTTGTGGAAGGGATGTTAATTGAGGTTGGTTGAAAATTGGGATGGTTGATAATTAAGGTGGAACTTGGGACGGTTGTGTCCATGAGGACTGCCTACGTATTCACATGAAGTGAAATCAAACCAGATCGTAGTTCTGAGGTTTGGCTAATTTTATTTGGGTGTTGTGGTTGTATCCTTCTTGTGTAAGAAAGGATTGCCTACGTATCCACCTGAATAGGTGAAATCAAACCATGCTCGTAGTTCAGGTGTGTGCCTAAGCTTATGTTATCAGGATCTTAAAGTGCATGGGTCACAAGGGTATATTCCTTTGGTGACTCGAAGAATTGATTTGAGATAACTCCCTCTGATCATAGACCAAAGAGGTATAATTAAGTTTGTAAAAAAAAAATTCCTTGTCGTGTGAGCACATTTAGTGGACCCTAAGGATGAATTGGGTATATCCCGTTCTAGGTAGCAAAGTATTTGAAGACTCCGTGTATGGGTCAACGTGAAACTGGATTGGATATTTGGAATGTGGAGCTTGGAAATAAGAGGCTTTGATGAACAAATCTCTGGAGCTTGATTTTGTGGAGTTTAGGCTTGATGGGGTTATGGCTTGTAATGTGGCTTGGAAATGGAGTCTCTTGGCTTAATGTAGCCTGAGCACATAAAGGTAGGTTAGTTGATGCGGGATCAAGTTTCCATGTCTTGGCCTTAAAGGATGGGTATACTTGACGAGCTTGAGAGGATTCTCAAAATTCCTAACTATCTCCCTATAACGGTCTCGAGAAGGACTTTAGGGTGTGTGATGTGTGGAAGGTTCAATGAGGGTGCTAGCTAACCATCTTCATTGATGTCTTGATTCTATCTGGACTTCAACAGTATTCCGTATTTGATTTCAGGCTCAGATTCTTGGTCTAGAACATATCTCGGCTTCTTGCTCAGATTTTTGATTCGGTTTTTCGATATTGACTTGTTTGATTGAGCCTTCTTCTTTTGACTCTTTTGTCTTGGACTAGAGGCATAATTGTGGCCTTGGATATTGACCTCAGTTTCTCTTGATTGAGCCTTTGTCTTTGATCATGGCTCGTATCGTCTTGGATTTTCTTGCTACCATGGATTTGGGTCAGACTAGCACCTTTGGTGTGAAACGGGTTGGTCTTTGGTAACACGGGTTGTTTATTGTGGGGAATGGGCTTACCTTCCGTCATGGGTCGTACAAAGGAGATGGTTTGGATTCGTCCTAGAATCCCTAGAGATAGGCTCGTCTAAACTAAGGTTATAGGAAGGTTTCTATTGCTAGACATGGAATAGGTAAGGAAAATGAACACGGAGTTTCAGGTCCTTTACAATATAGAACGGAACATCATCTAAGTGTACTCACATTGACTGTCATGCGTTGTTGTTTATTTTTTAAAATGTCTCAAATCAATTCTTGTTGTCACAGGAAATGGATAAAGGAACAGACAGGATAGGATATGTGGAGTGAAAATTGTATTTTTATTGAAATGGATAATGAATGTATTTAACATAGACTCGAGAAGACATGTGACTCGTGGGACAGCCCCCAGGTTGTCACTAGAAATGAAAATGAAGAAAGACACTAGAACAATTGGGGAAAGAAAGCCTAAGACTCGGACTAGGATCCGGACTTCGACTCGATCTTAGATCTAGACTTGTAATCATCGGCCCATGCTTGAACATTTTCTCTTCCAGCAACTGGCTTCGGCATCTGACTTTGAGCATTCACCCATTTGAGCACCTCATCCTCATCATTGGGAACATTGGAAGGATAACAGTCAAGAAGAGTTTCTTGATAAGTGGTATATTCATGAGGATTGCCTAAGCTACCTTGTAGGTTAAAAGTTGAGAGGGACAACTTCCCGTTTTCGATCATATCCTGAATGACGTTTTTTAATTTGTAACATTTCTCTGTATCATGCCCTTTGCCTCTATGGTATTTGCAGTACGAATTCTCATCCCAGAATTTGGATTTCTTCTCTAGGTTAGGCGTGGGTCCTATAGGCTTCAACATTCGTTGTTCCATGAGTCTCTGAAAGGCATCGGCGTATCTAATATCAATGTTGGTAAATTTCCTAGGGGGTGTATCCTTCTTGTCGAAAGCCTTTGTGAGTGATCTTGGAGAGTTGTTAGGTTTCTTTGACGAAGGCTCCATGAGGTTGCCTTTGTTGATTTTGATTCCTGGATGAGAAGAACTAGGAATAGATCGCTCACTTTTTGCTTTCTCCTTAAGAGTGTCAAGTTGAGGGTTTGTCTGGACACTTTTCATTTTGAGAGGTTGGGCATCAAGCTTCTTACCCATTTCAGCGAACTGGTTTTCTATGTTGGAAAGCCGAGAGTTTAGGCTATCAATAGCTCCCTTTATTTTGGAAAATTTGTTGTTGAAGGCAATGGAAAGCATGAGCATTTCACTTTGGATATCGTCATCTTCGAGGACATTGATTTCTTCATCGTCACGAGGATTGAGGAGATGAGAACAGTCTAGAGATGATTCTTCGTCACGTTTAATGATATTAGACCCAAGAGGGTCGACTGCCTTAGATTGCGCGACAGAAGGTGGCTTAGGAAGCTTGCCTTCTTCGATCATATCTTGGATGGTGTGTTTCAAGAGAAAACACTCTTCAATATCATGGCCTCTACCTTGGTGATATAAGCAGTATTTGTTGCCCTTACAGAGGTTCATCTGTTTCTCTAAAGGTGGATCCGGAGTTGGTCCTATTGGATGTAGCTTGCCTTGGGCAGAGAGTCTCTTCAAAGCATCGGCATAAGACATGCCTAAATCGGTAAGCACCCTTTGATGCCTCCCAGGTTTCCTTTCAGCTGTTTTTGGCTTTCTAGGACGATGGTTATTGCAAGAGGTAAGCTTTGGACTGTGGGTTAATATCCGTATACTACCCTTAAATTGCAGGACTATAACGTAAATTTAAACATGCGAATATCGTCATAAAACATAAAAACAATAGAAACGATAAGGAACAAGAAATAACCTCGGGTCCTTTAAATTGCGGCGTAAAGAAGTAAATCAAAGCAGATTTCCTCCTAATCGTTACACCCAAGACTTTGTCCGAGATATGCCCTTGTGCTAGAACAGTGTTCTCCGATTGCCTTGCAATATAGGGAGAACTGATGTGAGTTTTGTCGAGATGAGAGATCTCAGGTTTTTCAGAGGAGAATACTCTTCAAAACCCTAATTTTTAGCAGAATGAATTAGGTTAGACAAGAGGAGAGAACTCCCCTTTTTGTCTATGTGATTCTCGGCCAAACCGAGTGAGAGGAGCCCGTATGGGCTTTTCATTTTCTCTTCACTTAAACTCGCGGTCCGGTCCATCACTCGCTAAGTGTATATGACGTGGTACGATTATAAATCACATTATCGGTTATCGGAAATTAAGGCATCGCTAATAATACGGGTTATTTGAATTATTAATACGTGTCCGACAAAAACAGTATTGTATAATTATTTTAATATACATTTAATTAAATATAAATCACGTATATTTAATTTTACGAATTAATCAAGTTAATTCGCCTTAGCCCATGATATTTAATCCGTATTAAATATAATATCTCAACATCACATGTTTGACTAATTACTAGTCAAATAACTCGGACTAACTGGTTAGTCAATTTTTGCATCTACATGACAGTATTTTCATACCGTCACATCTCTCGAACGTATCCTATAGGTGTGACTTTTAGGGACCAGATGATCACCGCCATCAGTATGACAATAACGTCAAACTTATCTAGCAAGCCAACCGTTATTGATAAACGTGGATCAACCGATAATAATACCAAAAGTATGCCCTTTGATCCTTTTAGAGGTTTATAAGTCCTTGCACTAATTGTTAAGGACACCAACCCCAACAAGCTCCCACTTGTCCGTACAAGTGTATGTGCAATGACGTTATCCGCACTAAGTGGAGGACACAAGCTCCAACAAACTCCCACTTGTCCGAACAAGTGTATGTGCGATAACCGATTCTCATATTCATTTAAAATCTCTCCCACTCAATGTAAAACAATTTGCAGATCTGGATCCACAAAGGTCGTATTTTACAATCGATCTGTATCTAGAGTGGTTTCCCCGACTAGAGAGTAACTTAACTGATAAAACGAATCCGTATCCGAGCATGGCCATGCATTTCGATTCTGACTCCTCGAGTGGCCCCGAGAAATATCGAGTACCGATAAAGGCTGAATATTTCCTTCAACTCGACTCCTTCCGATCTAAGCACAACATGAAATGACCCAGAAAAAATCTACTTGCCCCCCTATTACGGATGACCGTGAGAAAGAAACCAAAGTCACCCAAAATATGCCGTAGTCTCAAGAGACAGTCGATAGTCAAAGAATCGACTCTTAGGATCACTATGGAGGTCCTATCCACGACCGGGCAGCGAATGTTATAAAACATTTAGGACTCCACGTCGATGTCACAATGGTGTCCTACGAAATATCCGTATAAATCGCCTCTGTGATTGGTCGGTCAACCGGTTGACTTATGGCTCGTTGAACCCACCATCAACCAACGTCACAAAATAATTGCAAGAGTTATCAGCTCATGTGGGCAATTAAGGGTGAAAAAGATATAATGTTTGTTGAGTTCACTTTGTGGTGTTCAAAATTTGTCGTACAAATCCACATGAAAAACAAAATATATGTATAAATATCAAAACGATGATGTCGTATAGAGTACAAAAGAGGATGAATCTAATCCATAAAAGAGTACTACAACTCAGGAACACGTTTGATTCCCATGGAATTAACGTGCCCTTCATGCTTATCTTGTCGTAATGCTTTAGTGAGAGGATCTGCTATGTTATCATCAGTAGCAATCTTTTCTATCACTACTTCCTTTTGCTCCACGTAATCCCGGATTAGATGAGCTTTCAGTTGTACATGTCTAGATTTGTTACTAGACTTTGGCTCCTTAGCTTGGAAGATGGCACCACTATTGTCGCAATAGATGGTGATCGGGTCATTCGAACTAGGCACTCTGATAGTCCATGTAAGAATTGACGTATCCATATCGCTTCCTTTGTTGCTTCAGACGCGGCATAGTACTCGGACTCGGTCGTAGAATCAGTAACAGATTTGTTTCGAACTCTTCCACTGATCAGCGCCATTAAGAGTAAAAACGAATCCGATCGAGATTTCGAGTCATCTCGATCCGTTTGGAAGCTAGCATCTGCAGAATAGGTTGCGCATAGCGTTTGAGAGCCTCCATAAGTCAATGCCCAATCTTTAGTCCTCCGGAGGTACTTAAGAATGTTCTTGACGGCCAACCAATGTGGTTCACCTGGTTCTTTGTTGGAATCGACTTGTCATACTCAATGCATATGCCACGCCCCGGGCGTGTGCATATCATGGCATACATGATTGATCCTATAGCCGAAGCATAAGGAATCCGTGTCATGCGCTCTTTCTCTTCCGGTGTCTCGGGTGCCTGAGACTTGCTCAAATGCACCCCTGGAGCCATAGGAAGGAACCCCTTCTTAGAGTTAGTCATCTTGAATCTCTCTAGGACTTTGTCTATGTAAGACTCTGATCGAGAGATAACATCCGTCGTGATCTATCTCGATAGATACGGATGCCTAGAATTCTTTGTGCCTCTCCCGGATCTTTCATCTGGAAATGGTTTTTCAACCATACTTTCACCGAAGTTAAGAGAGGTATGTCATTCCCAATCGGGAGTATGTCGTCAACATACAATATTAGGAAGACAATCTTGCTCCCACTCGACTTGATATATAGACATGGTTCCTCGACGGATCGAGTAAATCCATTTTCTTTTATCACTTGGTCGAAGCGATGATTCCAACTCCTTGATGCTTGCTTAAGTCCATAAATGGAACGCTTAAGCTTGCATACTTTCTTAGGATGTTCGGGATCGATGAAACCTTCGGGTTGTACCATGTACAACTCTTCTTCCAAAAAGCCGTTTAAGAAGGCGGTTTTCACGTCCATTTGCCAAATTTCATAGTCATGAAAAGCGGCAATCGCTAAGATAATCCGAATGGAACGCAGCATGACTACGGGTGCAAAAATCTCATCGTAGTGCAAACCTGGCACTTGGGTGAAACCCTTAGCAACTAGTCGTGCTTTGTAGATATCTTCCGACCTTCCGAGAATGCTTTATCTTGTAAAGCCATTTGCATTGAAGGGGACGAACCTTAGCGAGTAAGTCAACAAGATCCCATACGTTGTTCTCATACATGGAGTCCATCTCGGATTGCATGGCCTCAAGCCATAGCTTTGAGTCGAACTTGTCATGGCACCTTTATAGGTTGCGGGTTCACTACTCGTTAAGAGTAGAACGTCATCTATGTCATGTTCCTCGACCATACCAATGTATCTGTCCGGAGGAATAGAGACTCTTCCCGACCTCCTAGGTTCCTCAGGAATGTTAACCGCAGCCGGGATTGAAGGAATAGGTTCCTCCAATAGTTGCTCGGTATTTGGTTCTGGAACCTCCGACAGGTCGAAGGTTCTATCACTCTTTGCATTCTCGATAAATTCCTTCTCTAAGAATGTCGCACTAGCCGCAACAAAAACACGTTGTTCGGTTGGCGAATAGAAGTAATGACCACGTGATCCTTTAGGATAACCTATAAAGTATGTCTTGACCGATCGCGGGCCGAGCTTATCTTCAGTTCTCCACTTGACATAAGCCTCGCAGCCCCAAACCCGTATAAAGGACAAGTTAGGGACCGTTCCCTTCCATAGTTCATATGGAGTCTTGTCAATGACTTTAGACGGACTTTGTTAAGTATTAGAGCGGCCGACATAAGAGCATAACCCCATAATGAATCAAGTAATATCGTGTGACTCATCATGGATCGAACCATATCAAGTAGTGTTCGATTTCTCCGTTCGGACACACCGTTCACCGAGGTGTTCGGTGGAGTTAAGCGTAAGGCAATCCCACAGTCCTTTAGGTGTTGATCAAACTCGTGAGAAAGATACTCGCCACCACGATCCGAACGCAGTGTTTTAATCTTTCTACCTAATAGGTTCTGTACCCTATTTGCAGTATTCTTTGAATTTCTCAAAGGATTCACTTTTGTGCTTCATTAAATAGACATAGCCATATCTACTCAAATCGTCCGTGAAAGTGATGAAATACCTATAGCCTTCTCGTGCGGTGATTGACATAGGACCACATACATCCGTGTGTATGAGCCCTAATAGGTCGGCAGCGCGCATTCCAACACCTTTGAAGGAAATCCGAGTCATCTTACCGATGAGACATGATTCACACGTGCCAAATGATTGAAAATCAAAGGCCGAGATAACTCCATGTTTGATGAGCTGTTTTACGCGTTTCTCATTAATGTGTCCCATACGGCAGTGCCATAGATACGTTTGATCTTTGTCACCAACCTTTAACTTTTTATTCATTACGTGTAATATTTCATTGGTCTGATCTAAAACATAAATTCCATTCATGGAGACTGCCTTGCCATAAATCATATTGTGTAATGAGAAAATGCAAGAATTATTCTCTATTACAAATGAAAAACCAAGTTTATCAAGCGAGAAAAGAAATAATGTTTTTAGAAAGACTGGGTACATAATAGCAATCATATAATGATAACTCAAATCCGCTAGGAAGCTGGATCACATATGTCCCCTTGGAGATGGCAGCCACTCTTGCTCCATTCCCAACACGCAGGTCCACCTCACCCTTTACGAGGGGTTCGATGTTTGAGCCCCGCACATGATTACACGAGATGAGAACCACAACCAAGTATCAAGTACCCAAGTTCCGTAACTTGCGTGGTTAATCTCAATCATATGAATAAAAGTAGAAGAGAGAGAAGACATACCAACGGGTTTAACACGACCTGCCTTTAAGTCCTCATGATAAACAGGACATGTGCGTCTCCAATGCCCGGTCTTGTGGCAATGATGGCATTCCATGTTTTCACTCTTGCTCTTTGTCATGCCCGATGAGTTACTCGCCTCACCAGGACCACTCTTACCTGAACCCGACTTCTTGAACTTCGCCTTACCTCTCGTTAGGTTTGCCGGAGCTTTGCCCTTACCTTTCCCTTTGTTTGACACAACGAGAACATCCTGTTTCGAGCTCCCACCGCACTTCATGTCCTTCTCGGTCTGTACGAGGAGGGAGTGCAATTCATGGGGAGTTTTCTTCAAATCATTCATATAGTAATTCGCTCTAAATTGCGAAAAACCATCGTGGAGTGAGTGAAGCATACGGTCGATAACAATGTTCTCGCTGATGTTACAATTAAAGGTCTCCGGCTTCTCGACATTCTCAATCATGCCGAGAATGTGTGGGCTAACCGGTTGGCCCTTCTGGAGTCTCTCATCAAAGAAGCGAGTGGTATGCTCATAGGTCACGATTCTCGGTGCTTTCGAGAATTCCTTAGTGAGCGTGGTGAAAATCTTGTTTGCACCATGGGCTATGAAGCGTTTCGGCAAATTGGGTTCCATTGCAAAAATGAGTACGTTTTTAATCGCACCCGCTTCCATACAGAAATCGTTAAACTTGGCGATTTCGGTAGCTCTAGCCGTGGGACCTGGGTTTGCCGGGAGGGGCTCTAACAAAAATTTGAGCTTCCCGTCAGCAGTGGCAGCATTCCGTAATGCCGCCTCCCAGTCCGCGAAGTTGGATCCATCATTCTTCAGTCGAGTAGACTGATTCATCTGATTCATGAAGATCCTAAGCCAGGACTCACGGTCCAATGTGGCACTTGGCATTGGGTTATCACTTGAACCAGCCATTTGTTGTTTAGCGATTTAAAATCGTGATCTACACTTTGAAAAAGAAAGAAAAACAAAACGAAATAAGCAACTCATCGAGGTGATTTAAGTCTATTTTAAAATTCATTTTAAACATGTAGACTCTTGCACTTGCATAATTGATCTCCCTCAAGAAAGATACAAGTGATCCCAAGACTCAATTTCTGTAAATTGATAAGCCAACTGTTTAGCTAATTCTTCCGGAAGAACTCTTGGTCGATAGATTTTCGTAAATCCTATCTATAGTCCACCATAGTCACAGGATCGTACGAGTGACCATGGTGTTGAGATAAAATAGGTCAATCAGTTCCAACTTACCCGACGTAGAAGGGGTCATAGTATGCCTACCGACGAAGAAGGGACTCATTGGAGTTTGACCTATAAAGACCGTTCTCAATTTTAGTTTATACGAGGAAGATCCCATCAACAAAATTATAATTCATTTTAAGTGAACGAATAACTAGCGTCTGTCGTGAATGAATTTATTTGGAAGATGGCTTAAAAACGTGTGACATGAGAATGTCAATGAAAACTAACTCGTGACCTCTATATGTGTCAGTTTTCATGCAATAAATTATAGGTGGTTTGGTTTTTAGGCGGAATATGATGCATATTATCGTTGCATAAAAATAAATAAAGGAATGCGATACGTAAATAAAAATTCCTAGTGTGGCCTATCCTAGTATAAGAACAAGATACAACTTTGGAATCCACCGTTGGACCCGAAAAGCTTGTCTTGATGTTCCATCTTGATCCAAGTAGCGGGAGTGAGCATCCGGTCTCCATCTTTGGTCTTCTCAAAAATTACAATTTAAAATTACAAAATATAAACCTATTTACATTCTAATTAAAACTGTAATTACAAGTGAAAAATCCAAAACGGAGATGCAAGATCTCAAAATACAACCAAGACCGTGTTCCATCATTACGGTAACACGTTCTACTAAGGCCACACTAAGTTACAATTGATTGTAAAAATTAAATACGTAATTAAAATGGCATTCACGGCATTCAACCAAAACGATAAATGAAAATGCATCAACTAAAAACAAATTCATTCGTGACATAATTCCGTAATTATGTTAAATTTATCCAAACCACCTTTTAATGATTAAAATTCGTGTGATAAAACCGCTTCTATCATTTAATTTTAATCTATTATAATCCGTTACTTTAAATATAATTTAAAATAACTTAATGGTACGTGTGTGAACCGTTTCACAATCATAGCGAGTGTACTATATCAGTATAAAGTACATATTGACGCCAAAAGAAAATTTAAATCAAAAGAAACAAATTTTCAAAGCTGTTAAAGACGAAATCCCTCGATCCAGGGACATGAGTGCTCGATCGAGGGAGGGGAGAGGGCTCGATCGATGAATCGCAAGTCGATCGAGAGGTATGCTAATCAGGAGGTGCTCGATCGACTAAACGGGTGGTCGATCGAGTACCTATATCGACAAAACTACTCGATCGAGTACGAGGACAACTCGATCGAGCGGCAGGTTTAGGAAGGGGGTCGATCGAGTACAACAGGGACTCGATCGAGAAAAAGGTTTTTGACACGGGGTCGATCGAGTACAACAGGGACTCGATCGAGCAAAAAACAAGCAGAAAAAACACTCGATCGATGGAAATTTTGTTCGATCGAGTACAAAAATTTCTGAAAAATTCCAAACCCTCGTGAAACAAGTTTTATGATACAAAACCAAAACAATTTTGATCAAAAACGCATAAAATCAATTTTAACAATTGACAAAAACATGACATATTGTTATAATTTCTGTATAAAACAACAATATGCAAAAACAAGATGATGAAATTACCGTGTAATACATGACACGGTTTAAAAAAAAAATTTCTGCCGTGTATACTAGGCACGGTTTTGAAAGTAAAATCATCGTTTCAAAACGTTTTATGAAAAACACATGAAAAATTCACGTGGCCTCTCTCTGATACCACTTGTGGGTTAATATCCGTATACTACCCTTAAAATGCAGGACTATAACGTAAATTTAAACATGCGAATATCGTCATAAAACATAAAAACAATAGAAACGATAAGGAACAAGAAATAACCTCGGGTCCTTTAAATTGCGGCGTAAAGAAAGAACAGTAAATCAAAGCAGATTTCCTCCTAATCGTTACACCCAAGACTTTGTCCGAGATATGCCCTTGTGCTAGAACAGTGTTCTCCGATTGCCTTGCAATATAGGGAGAAGCGATGTGAGTTTTGTCGAGATGAGAGATCTCAGGTTTTTCAGAGGAGAATACTCTTCAAAACCCTAATTTTTAGCAGAATGAATTAGGTTAGACAAGAGGAGAGAACTCCCCTTTTTGTCTATGTGATTCTCGGCCAAACCGAGTGAGAGGAGCCCGTATGGGCTTTTCATTTTCTCTTCACTTAAACTCGCGGTCCGGTCCATCACTCGCTAAGTGTATATGACGTGGTCCGATTATAAATCGTTATCGGTTATCGGAAATTAAGGCATCGCTAATAATACGGGTTAGTTGAATTATTAATACGTGTCCGACAAAAACAGTATTGTATAATTATTTTAATATACATTTAATTAAATATAAATCACGTATATTTAATTTTACGAATTAACTGGTTAATTCGCCTTAGCCCATGATATTTAATCCGTATTAAATATAATATCTCAACATCACATGTTTGACTAATTACTAGTCAAATAACTCGGACTAACTGGTTAGTCAATTTTTGGCATCTACATGACAGTATTTTCATACCGTCACATCTCTCGAACGTATCCTATAGGTGTGACTTTTAGGGACCAGTTGATCACCGCCATCTGTATGACAATAACGTCAAACTTATCTAGCAAGCCAACCGTTATTGATAAACGTGGATCAACTGATAATAATACCAAAGTATGCCCTTTGATCCTTTTAGAGGTTTATAAGTCCTTGCACTAACTGTTAAGGACACCAACCCCAACATGGACGACCTAGACTAGAGGTTTCTCTAGGTGGCGTGTTCTTTTCCACCATTCCATTCTCGAGGGTGAGCACGCGAATGCTCAAATTTTCCACTGTAGCTTGAACTCCTAGGACCATGGCGTAAATGTCTTGGAGAGACATGGTGATTGTGGCTTGAACTGCTTCGTGACTTTGTTGACTGACGGAACTTGCTGGATTCCTACTCGACAGAAATGACGCGCATTACAACTCGATTCGACATGGGATCACGCATACCAAGGAAACAAACAAAAGAAGGGACAAGATGACAAATCTAGACTTGACTTGTGAACTCGTGAAATGTCGTGAGCGACTTCTCGTGTTTGAATTCACGGTGCTTGACTATAATTTTAGACTCGAGTGTTGACTTTGGCGGAGTGACCTTCATATGATTGACCTTATTGACGGGATTGATGACACGTATTGATTCTAAGACGTGTGTTGTTTAAGACAGACTTGACTCGAGGTTCGGGTATGTGTGTCCCGAACGTGTCATTAGGAGAATTCAAGAAACGGATTTTGGAATGACTTGATGTGTTAGCCTCGAGTGCGTGAGTCGAGGTGTAGAAATGTTTAGATCGTAACTGAAATGGGGTAGGGGGTCCAAAATGACGGCGTGACGCCTTAGGACTTGACTTGAATTTGAAAAGACCCAAAATGTAAAGGAAGACGGGTTTATGACTCGACAGAGTTTCGACTAGGACATAGTCGGTTTGAATTCTGACTCTGACTTTGCCCAATTGAATTTACACATTTACATTTACATGTTTGAAAAATATTTTGGTTTCCTCTTTTTTCTTTTTCTTTTTTTTTCCGGACATTTTTTTCGTTTTTTTTTTTGTATTTGGTTTTGAAATGGGTTTTAGGCCCAAAGTTTGACTCCACATTTGGACAGAGTTTTGACTGGTTTTGCGCTAATATTGGCCTACTTCGAAAATTTTACATTTTGAAAGAGGTTTTGATTTTCACAAAATTCGTCATGGTTTTATTTAGAAATGGTGATCACATATAATACAAGTATTTATACAGGCATTATAACGGGATGCTGAGTGCATTTAAAAGAGTTTTGGTTTAAAGGCGGGTTGCCATACCGAACAATCAAACCCGAAGTCTGTGGAGAGGCTCGTACCAAACAAGAGTAAGGCCGATTCCTAGTCCATTTCCTCAAGTAGTGAAAGTCCTTGATACAAACAAGAGTAAGTAACATGGTATGGATGACGTCAATCGATATCCATCCTTAGGCCCAAATAAGAATTAGGACCGTTTAGACGGGACGATTGGTCGAATGGGTTGGGTTGGGCCTAGGAAGGCCGAATGAAACGATCTAAGAAGACCGAGTTATGAAAACCGACAATTGTCTTGTACAAACTATTCCCTAACCTTGTTCAAGTTTCACCCTTGACTACACGTAAGTGTATTATCCCCAGCGGAGTCGCCAAACTGTGGACATGGGCCACGGGGGCGCTTGGGAACAAGCGTTTACATTTGTGGAGTCGCCACCAATTTATTGTGCAAAATTGGAAACCGTTCGAATACCTCGTGCCATGTCAAGACACAAAGTAGTGACATGAACACCAAGAACTCGTTACCCTTGGCATTCTATGTCTAGAATGACTCTCGTGGATGCCAATGAACACGGATGTTCACAGAGATCTGGAGTAAGGGGTGAGGGTACGTATTAGGAAGCTCTTTTGATCGAACACCTAATCCCGCCCGCCTCGATAGCGGCCTCTACTAATGATTAGGGAAAATTGTCCATACTCGATATATTGTTGATTATATGCATGCAATGCAAAAAACAAATAGATTAATCCTAGCATGTGAATTAACTAAGTCGGTGAACAAGTAATTAGCACATAAATTGGGGTCGAAGTGAATGTTAGATTAATTACATGTGAATGCCAAGTGAATAAATCATACATAATAAATACGAAATAAAGAAATAAATACAATTGATAAACTTGAATTTACGTCATAAACATGCCCAAAAGACTTTTAGAAATAAAATAAAAGAATAAATGAAAATTAGAAAATTGGAAAAAATAAGGAAATTGGAAATTAATTTAAATTAGGAAAATTGGAAAATAAGGAAATTTGAAGAAAAGGAAAATTTGGAAAATAAGGAAAATATGGAAATTATAGTGAATAAGGAAATTTGGAAAATATGGAAATTTGGAAAATAAGGAAAATATGGAATAATGGTTAACTAAAATCCTAATTAGAAACCCTACGTCAAAACGAGAAGAGTTCAGAGGCAGAAACCACCTCAGAACAGGCGCAGCATCTGCTGCGTCCTCTGGAAGAGGCGCAGCACTTCCTGCGTCTGTTCTTGAGTTGGGTTCTGACTGTGAAAGTCAGACTCGCTGTTTTTTTAATGTTCGTTGGTTAATTTACATTGATTTATTGATTGGTAACTCGAGTAGAAGTGATTAATTGATTTACATGCATCTGGGATCGTCTTGAAGTGAAAGAAAACAATTTAAAACGAATTATTATAAGTTAGATATTATTTACGATGTTGGAATTGATTTATTTACAAACTTGAAGTTAATGGTGGAAACAAAAGATTACGAATTGATAAAGAAAACAGATTTAAAACATGTATCAAAGACGAAATCAAGGGACTTGATATGAACGAATCGAGTCTCTAAAATCCGAGTTTGAATTTGTGACGAAAACCCACAAATATTAATTATAAGGGATTTAAGTCGAAAATTATTGAAATGGATTCATAAAAACCAATTTGAAAATTATTAGGTGAAATAAGGGAAAGAACGAAGAAAGAAAAATAAAAGACGAAAGGAACAAAAACCCGAGGAAGAAGAAGAAGTGCATCAACTGAAAGCAGCCCCTGGAAGAGGCGCGGCGAGATCTGCGCCCTTTCTGAAAGGCGCATCAGTTGATGCGATTCTTCCCCACGTCAGATCTGTGTTACTTCCGTTAAAAGGATTTTAAAAATGGTGATTTTAAAAGACGGTTTCGAACATGCTTATGACATAAATTCTTACATTAGTTATAATACAGAAAATAAATACATTAAATAAAATTGGGATTTTACACCCTCAGACTTACATGTTAGCGTCTCGAGATTTAACTAAATCGGTTTTTAGTGGTAACTCGATTCGATCTATAATGCAAATATGAAAGTGCCCTTGAAAAAGGATTTAAAAGCAAATTGAATTGATTAATTAATTATGGTGTAGTGGAGTTGGTCAAATTGGTCGGTCATGGAAAACGAGGCTGGTACTCAGAAGGATCCGAGCTTACGTGGTCGAAAGTTCAAGCACGTAGGCGCCAAAAAGTAAGAACGTGGTCTAGAATGCAAAGGGAGAAGAGAAGGGCGGACACTCGCGTGACAAATATGTGAGACCGAAGGTCTCTATTTATACTAATCACACGGAGGGAATTAGGAAAGGAGAGAAAGATCCGGAAACAAGCGACTTAGGTTAAACACGGAAACTTGTACAAAAAGAAAACCTTGAGGAAAAGGCGCAGCAGGTGCTGCGTCCCTTGGAAGAGGCGCAGCACTTACTGCGTCCTTTCCTCAGCGGGTTCCTCCTGCGCAAGAAAGCGCGTTTGACAGCCTGTCGTTGGAAAGCTAAAAAAGAGATCTAGAACTTTCTGTGAAATAGGCCCGACCCAAAAAAGTCGTTATCACCTCGTAAAACGGGCCTAAAGTTCGGGTTGTCATTTTAGCTAAATGAAATGCACATTTTGTAATGTAAACTTTTAGTTTAGCCTAATGAAGTGACATGAGACTCAAAATGAGATATAATCTCAACATTTTATGACATCCTAACCTTAGGTAGACAAGCCCATTGCTTTTGACTCGGGATTTGACGGTTTTAGGAAAATGAAGACAGTTTTTGACCCGGACTCCAAATGTACTCTAATTACTGCAAAAACGACCGTAATGACACCTAGACGACAACAATGAGGTAGACACAAGTGTTTTAGTTACCTTTTATTAACCGATTTACGAAACGTCATAAATCGCGACATATGCTAGACATGCGGCCCAATCATCACTGGGTGTTTGGCGGGAGGTGCAGAAACTAGGTATCTACACCGCCTCCAACCCAAACCATCGCCACTCACAAAACCAAACTCGGCCAATCCGGCTCATTTCTCCACGAACAAAAACTACACCAAACTGGAAAATCCACACACACCACACACCACCTACCAACAATCAAACCCATGGCCACGTCAACAAGAATCAGTGGACATGCAAACACCAAAGACAAATCAAGCCCACTAATGACAACCAAAAAACTCCACCATAGACGATGGACACGAACAACCACAAATGCAATACGCTAAAAGTGAAAAAAGAACCGATTGGTAGGGGCGGGGGGAATGGGAACCCCAAATCAACCCATAATCACTACCTTAAACAGACAGCAACAACGATGGGCTATACAATCAAACTCAACAGACACAAAAGACACCGGAAAAGGAAGAGAAATGCAAACCAGGGGTGGGGGAAGGGGCGAGGGGAATGGGAAACACCCCCGAGACGCATGCAAGACCAAATCCAGCGAGACACAAGCAAGACCAAAACCAGCGAGGGGCATGCAAGACCGTTTCCAGCCGAAACAGACCAAAAAAATGGTGGATCGGGGGTCAGGAGACCCGATGGGACTAACAACCACCCAAACTTCGACCACCAAATTGAAAATGAGGGAACCGATCGATAAGAAAGATCTTAGAGTTGAGTAGAAATAATCGGGGCGAAATTAATAAATAGGGAGGGCTGAACCATTCGCCGGAGATAGGCCATCAGACGGCCTAACTCCGGCGAATGATTGGGGAGCAAGGTGAGGCAGTGGGAGGCAAGGGGGAATAAGGTGGTGGCAAGATGAGAGTTTTTGGGGTTTATCTAGAGAGAGAAGGGGGAGCAATTTGGCGGTCATTTACACAACTTTCGAGGCAGGTTTTGAACTTGCATCTAGTTTATGGTACAAAAAGTATTTTACAACCAAACACGTTCACATTTGTAATTACTTCTTTTTCCAGGAAATAGGTTGGGCTCAATTCCATATGGCTAGGGGTTGGATCCGCCTTCGGCCCAAATCGTATAAAATTATTTCTTATACCCCATCCTATTTACTATAATCTTCCCTATTTCCTTATTCGAGTTTTTTTTCCTTTTTTGAATTCATTTATATAGTTCAAATTCAATTATATTTGAGATAGTGCTAAACGTTGCCCCTATTTTACTAAACGTCGCCCCTAGTTTCATTTCAACTTGACAACTTTGCCCTTCTCTCTCTAAAAAAATATTCTTTCCTCTTTTTTTTTGATAATTCGGAAATAGGTGACAATAACCCATTTTTCCGATACATGTGTGAATCGTATACTAATGAAAATTCGTACAATTAAGACGGAAAGCAATTCCAAAATGATTGGAATGCCGAACAACATTATCGATATTACAATGAGTATGATAGTTATGATCAAGATGAGGGAAGCGGTTATGGTTACGATGATAACAACACGGGTAACACGGAAAAGGGAAGCGGTTTTGGAATGCCGAACAACATGATCGAAATTAGATATGAATTATCGTATTAATTACCGATCAATTAATAAAAAAATAATATTGAACTAACGAATTAATGAACTTTTTGCCTATGTTAGACGATGATTGATAACATAAACGATAAATAATGACGATTTAAATTGACTATTAAGAGCCAAAAACTTTAATCGGCCATAACTTTATGCTCGGGTGTCCGATTTTGACGAATTTTTTTTTCAAATCGCATAACTTTTCGAGATGAACACAATGGTAAAAAAAATTAAAAAAATTTGGAAAGTGGCTCATTCGTGTAAAAAAACACGAATTGGCCTGGGCCTGTTCATGTGATTTACACGAATCAGCCTAGGCCAGTTCATGTAAATCACACGAATGGGCCTAGGCCCAATCGTGTAACCTACACGAAAATGCCAGGCCCAATTCGCGCAAATCACACGCCACAGCCCAGAAGAAATCGTGTAAATCACACGATTTGGCCCACCCTATTTCGTGTAATCCTCACGTTGGGGCCAAATTCCAGATTTTTTTTTTCGTGTTTTTTTTTCGGGGTTCAAATCGTCTATAAACTAGTAGATCTATACAAATTTTGGCTCTAATCTCGTCACATATTACCTATCCTAAGTCCAAAAAGGCTACGGTTACACTCAGTGTTAGAATCTTCCATACACTGCGAGTAACGTTACGACATGTGGCAATGGTGAAATATGAGATAGAATATTTTTTAGGTTTTATTTTGTAAAATTTGGAAGCCAAAATTTTAAAAAATCAAATTTCGAATTTAAATTTTTTCCTGAATTACTACATACCATTTTTATATTTAATTGTTTAAGATATTATTTTTTATTAAGATATTATTTTGTGTAATTGTTTCTTATTTTATGTTTTCTTTCCTTAAATTAATTTCTTCCAATGAAGGTTTATCTTATTCATCATGAATCATGATAATCTTGATTTAAATCAAGATCATTGTGATTAAAATTTGACATTAATGAAATCCAAGCACAAAACAAACGTACTTAGAAGAAAAAATGGATGACTTTTATTTTTATGAAAACCACGTATGCTTTTGTTTTATTTTTTATTTTATTTTTACAAAAGGTAAGCGTATAAATGTTTGGGTAGAAATTTTAAGAAATATGGTAAATATTTTATTAAGATTTAATATTATATTTAATTATTATAATAAATATAATTATTAATTATGATACTATATAATTAATAAAGATCTTAAAATTTTCCCACCCATCTTTCCCTCCAACGATAAATTTTTATCCCTCTAAATCTCTTTATAGTCCTCTCCATAAATACAAATAGATTCCTCCACAAGTCAAATTTTAATTGGTGGTGTGTAGAAGATTCTATACACCAAGTGTAACCGTAGCATCTTTCATACTAAGTCACCCTGTAAACTAATCTACACTAATTTAACAAATTTAAAAAGAGTTCTTCACCCGGATTTTTTGTTGTTGTTCTTCTACACATTTTTTTTGTTATTTTTTCAACTTTTTTTTGTTATTGTTATTCTTGTACACTTTTTTTGTTATTTTTGAAGCGGGTTTTTAAATTTTTGAAGCGAAATTAGTTTGAATACGGAAATGAAAATAATAGAGCAATGGGCAAAATAGTACTTCCTCTGTTCTTAAATAATTGACGTTTTCAATTTACGAGGTGAGTCTTTGAATTCAATTTATACAAAAATATATTGGTCGAAAAATTATAAAAATTACACCATAAAATTCCTTACGAATAGAGCTTTAATATGAGTATATATTTCAATATATTTAGTTATATATTTTGAGAGATATTGAAAAGAAGTGAGTATCTCGAAAAGTGAGAATGACAATTAAAAAAAAAACAGAGAGAGTAATTTATGTTTGTCAGTTAGTCTTGCTGAAGACGGGTTGGAACAAGTGACCGGTAATGCCACTCACAAAACGGATAGGGGGGACAAGGTGGGGGTACCCCTATGTGCTTCCCTCTCTCCTTTATTTGGGTCATTTGTAAGAGGAAATGGTATCCGTCACTCCAAAGTGACGGATACGTGTCGTCTTCAATGGGATTTTGTGTTTGTTATGAACAACATGAATAAAACTATGGGCGACGTTTAGTAAACCCCTACTGCGATCTTAGTTCTAGTGAAAAAAGAGGAGTTCATATGAACCCCCGGATGACTTGTTTGAATATAACTTTTTTTTTTTTTTTCGTTCTCTTTTAGTCGCCTTGACATTGTCGACTACAAAAGTCGAAATTTGACATGTGTTGGGATGGTGACTGTTGAAGGAGTTATGTTACGCCAAATGTAGATGTTGCATGTGATGTTGGGGTACACAACTTTCGAAGTGTAAGTGGAAGCCAACTTAGTAATAATCACTAAATATACATTAACTTCTGCTACCTATTTCTAATCTCTGTCATTATTAAATAACAAAATTTCATTGAAGACGGCGATATCCGTCACAAGCTTGTGAATGATATCATTTCCTCTTATAAAATACCCATGAGAGGTGAGTGGGGAAACACATGGGAGATGCCCCACCTTGTCCCCTCACCCTTTTTGTGAGAGGTTTTCAGCTTGTGACGGGATTAGCCCGTCACAAGCAAGACGCTTTGTTATCAAATTATGAGTTTATGACTATAACTATTCTGATTATTACAGCTAACTGGAGATATTTACCATCATTCAATATTGGCCGCAGTATTTTCTTCACTCACAATTTGACGTGCTCGAAAATATTACGGAGTACTAGTACTACTCCTTGTTTCACGTTAAACACAAATTGCTTCCGAATCTCAATAGTTGGTTCACTAAAAGTATATTAGCTACTTCCACAAGACAGGAAAGAGAGTTTTATTGATATTACGGAAAATGCACGCGGTGCCCTTGAACTTTGATGTTTTGCCCGAAATACCCAATTTTTTGATCCGGAAATCTTTAAGAGGCTATAACTCGTGTTTACAAGCTCGGAAAGTAACGATTTTTTTTTTCAAATTGATTATCTTTTCGAGACCTACGACTTGAAAAAAAAAATTGTCGTGTTTGGAATTCGTGACCAAGAGATATGGTCACTCAAAGTTTGTACGGTAAAAAAAACTGACGTACAAAAACTCCTAGCCACGGGATCCAAATACGACAATTTTTTTTTTTCAAATCGTAGTTCTCGGAAAGATGATCGATTTGAAAAAAAAAAATTATCACTTTCTGAATTCGTAGACACGAGCTATAGCCGCTTAAAGTTTTCCGGAACAAAAAATTGGGTATTTCGGACAAAATTCGAAACTTCAAGGGCACCGCGTGCATTTTCCCTTGATATTATGAAGCGCTTTACGGATTTTAGATTCAGATTCGGAAAACTATAATATGCATATAATTGATAGGGTGACCTAGAAAGACTCAAAATAGAACCCTAGTCCAAACAGATTAACGGATACCGTTTAGGTTTAGGGGGAGTTGCCCCCAAGCCCCCACCAAGGCGTTTCACCCTTGGACCTGACTGGTCAACGAGACCGGTCATAATCGTTCGAAGCGGTGACTAACAAATACTCTAGTTCTCACAACTAGAAAAAATTAAGGAATTCTGTAGAAAAACAAATTCATACGTATAACATTGGAATTCTTGTATCTCATTAAAATTACATGAGATGAAATTCCAGAAAATCATAATGTGGGCAAATTAATCACATTTGTTTGAAACTGAAACAACCCATCAATGCCAAACACTATAAACTATATGTATCTTAATCTAATCATAATTAAAACCAAAAAAAAAAAAAAAAAACCCCATTAATCTCTGAATTAATTTCTTCAAATCTTGGCATCATCAATCTTATTATTATTATTATTATTATTATTATTATTATTATTATTAATCCAATCAGAATCTTTGCTTTCATTCAACAAAGAAAGCTGGTTTTCTTCATCATCAACACCTTTACCTTCTTCCTTCTTTTGTGCTTCTTCAGCTTTCAATTTCTGAAATCCCAACCCTTTGTAATACAAAACCCCAATAAAAGCCAATACATACCCCAACAAATTTAGGCTAGTAACAGTGTCCTTAATTACAGACCATGAGAATGCAATTAACAACCAATCCTTAACAACACCAGCAACATTCATAGTCAATGCTGATGTCTTTCCAACTAAAAGAAATACTGCTAAATTCAACCCAAATGCACATAAACAATTTGTCCCAAATATCGCGAAATCAACCTCAAAACTTGTTGTCTTCTGCATTAATATCGGAAATTCGACTAAAAACCATGGAATTGTTAATGAAACAAAACATGCTGGTGCAACATAGTATAAACTTGTTACTGGGTTTAGGTTAATTCCTTTACTTTTCAACAACATATCAACTAAAACCAACCTTGTTGATTCAAAAACAAGTGCAGCTAACTGTAGTAAAACCCCAAAAAGATCAAATCTTGCTTCACCATATGCCGCGACCGCGACACCCAAAGATATAACAATCATATTCATCATGATCTTCCCTTCAAAAGCCTTGGTTTTGAATAATAAATTAAGGGTGTATACCATAACTGGCATCAATGCTTTGAGCATTTGAATGAATGAAACTGATAGATAAATATATGCTGAATTTGAAGACCAGAGTGAAAGTGCATATAATACACCAATTGGCAAAACTGATGATATATAATATGATCTAGACATGTTTGCAGGTTCACATACTTTGAATACTCTAACTAATAAAAAAGCAAGGATTGATGAAAAACCCATGTGAATCATTGTTAGAGATAATGGAAAAGGCCAATTATAGAGCTTTTTATCAAGAATGTATTTGTTGTATATGATTACACTTCCTGATAATAAGATCCATATTGATACATATGTGTATGTTAGTACGATTTTTCTGATTATTGATTTGCTCAATGTCGAATTTTTGTTGTTGTTTCCTGCTTTTTCACCCATATTGTTGTTGTTTATGGCTTCTTTTTCTGTTTTGTGTTTTTGGGTGATTTGCATGGTGTTTTTTTTTTGAAGATTTTAATGGTTTTTTTTTGAAGGAGAGGTGTCAAAGTTGTAGGAAGACAGGAGGCTTTTGTACAGAGAAGGGAGTATGGGGTTTACGAATAGGAAAGAGTTGGATCTTAGATGACATTAAGGTATATACTAATAGTATACGTACTCCGTATGTTAAATTGATTAGGTTTCTGAGTTGTGATAATTGAGAGTAAGGTTCCGTTTGGCAAGGTATTTCAGGTACCTGATTTGGTCAAAATAGCTTATTTGACTAAAATTTCAGGTACCTTATTTTTTTTGTAAGCGTTTGACAAGTAGCTTATTTAACCAAATAAGCTACCTGAAATGAAATGCTACCTAGAGTAGCATTTGAGATTTCAGTTACCTGATTTGGTTTGATTTTCCGCTTTTACCCTTTAAATCTATACTATTAAATAATTATCATATCCTTTTACGTCATTTCATCAAAATCAGTTACCTTTTCAATTAGTTTGCCAAACATTTTTTTATATAATCAGCTACCTTATCAGTTCCTAATTTTCAGCTACCTTATCAGTTACCTTTTCCGGTTTTAGTTAGCTTTTCAGTTTTCAGCTACCTTTTCAGTTTTCAGCTACCTTTTCAGTTAGTTTTACCGAACAGAGCCTAAATACTTAACCCGACTTATGTTTAAGATGAATATGTTAAATATACAAACTATTATTTCTAAGTAACTAAAAAAGGAAATAAATACTTAATATTCCGTACATGTATTAGTTACATTAAATTATGTGTAATTTATTCTCTTCCTTCTAAATTAATACGGAGTACCAAACTAGTTTTCATGCTCGTGCGTTGCACTGATATTAAAATAATGTGTGATAAATTTCACAATATAATAGAACTAGTATTGGTGCCCTGTTTCGCCCGGGCTATCTCAACTTATCATTAAATTTTTTTTTTCATTAAATAAAATTACTTAAAGTTACATAACCCATAAATTTATCATTAATATATTTTTCTATGACATATCCTAAAATTACAATGAAATAAATTTTGAGACAAATTCACTACTCCCGCTGTTAATATTTTACTCTTATTAATAAACAATAATAATAACATTTCACTACTTACCCGTAATCATTGTTACTTTCACTACTCCCACCGTAATTATTGTTACTGACACTACTGTCGCATTAATACTGATAATTTCACTACTCCCGTCGTAATTATTGTTACTTTCACTATTGCGGCATTAATATTGATTATTTCACTACTCCCGATGTTGTTTCTACCACTTTCACTAATCTCGCTGATAATATTGTTACTTTTACTATTCAAATGAGTGATTACTATCAGTCTATCATATAACTATATCCAATGTTACTACAACTCTTTTCTTTACTGGCGAAATTACTTTTACTACTTAGGCATGCAATTTTAAGAGGATTATATATTTACATAAATATATTACATATATGCATTAAATCAAATCGAAAGTATTATGCAATATTATATATTATGGAATCTAAATTGAATTATTTATAACCTACTTATATTATATTTTTGCATGTTAAATAATTATCATCTCTATACATCTAATAAACTATAAAGTTTAATAAAATTGCATAGCTTTTAAATTTAACATATAATTTTATGATGATAATAATTAATACCGTAAGTGTGCAAGTTTATACTAATTAATTGTTTTATTTTAAGGAAATTGACCATCTTCTAGTCTTCTATAAATATTTAGAATAATTACCAAGCATTTTCTTTCTTTTAGTCTCCTTGAAATTGACAATCTTAATTAATTATTTTATTTTAAGAAAATTGACCATCTTAATTAATTATTTTATTTTAAGGAAATTGACCATGTTTTAGTCTCTTACAATTGTTTAGGAAAATTACCAAACTTCTATATAATTTAATTTTAACCCAAACTATATAATATTTGCATTGAGATCCCTTATTCGGGTCCATCACACGGTGTTAGTGATTTAAAACTATATACTTTCTTTTATTACATTGAAGTCCTTGGTTTCTGGATTTAATATATAGTAATGATATGGTACATAATTCATGTTTAAGCAATTATGTACGCCGCATCACCAACAAATAATTCTCGTTAACATAATATTGAAATGAGAATAAATGAGTGTTTAATTAATAAATATTTTTTGTTACAAAAATACAACCAAGATTAAGTTTATACATATGATATTCCAAATTCAGTTTTTAGATTTTGTTGATGATACCTGTTTGTTTTTCAACTGGTCAAGGAAACAATCTACCACAAATAATCAATTCAATAATGCAACAAATCCCTTTATTTGGAATAAGAAACTATAATTTAATCATTGTTGGGAAGTTTTTATCGATTTAGGGCTATTTAACAAAGTATTTAACGTTTTGGTGCCCATTTGAAATTATTTATTCCAAATGGGTCCACGTCACACTTTTATATTTTTTTTTATAGATTTCGAGTAAAGATGCTAACTTTAATAGCGGCTTTATGTGTTTTTATGATTCAGCAAAGTCTGCAACTACTATTTAGGCTTGGCTGTGATTTTCTTAGAAAGTCGTTGTGCTTAGTGGCGGTTTATCATGTCTTATAACTAAAAAAATGGACATTTCACTCTCTCTCACTCGACATTACAAACGAAAATAAACCACTAATCAACCAAAAACCTAACTCGCGAAAAACCCAATTTCTCTACTTAATTTCCACCAAATCTCAACTAATCTGAGGCAAATTAATCTCACTCCATCCCTTTTTTACCAAGTAGGAGTACTAATTAATGAAACTTCCAGTTAGACATATTGCTTCAAACGTGTAATGTTGCTGGTCATATCAGTGGCTCGGTGCGCAAAGGATCATCTTAGAAAGTGATTGCCTCGAGCTAGTTTCTTCTCTTGAACGCAAATAACCAGGTAGATGCCCATGAAATGTGCAGGATGATATAGGTTTTGTCACGTAGCGGTTTTTGAATGCAAAGAACCAGGTACTCATGTAGTTTACCCATCTCCCATAATCCAGTAGCTACTGGAATGGGGAGGAATCATGATCAATAGCAAGCCGCTAGCCTACATAGCGGTTTAACGTCTAAGAGATGAAGCCGCTGTTCTTAGTGACGCCTTTCTTTAGTTTAACCTATAGCTTTATTTGTAAGGTTTTGCCAATGATAAACACATAAATCCGCTAATAAAGATAGCGGTTTTATCCCACATCTATAAAATACTATAAAAGTGGTGACGTGGACCCATTTGGAACAAATAGTTTCAAATGGGCACCAAAACGTGAAGTGGTTTGTTAAATAGCCCTAAAATGATAAAAAAATTTCATTGTTGATCAAAGGTAATTACTCAAAAACATTCACAAGTAGTTACGTAGTTATATCTCCCGGTCAAACTATAGACGTACTTTTGAATCTGAATCAAGCTCCAACGCAATACTACATGGTTGCGGCTCCTTATGAACATACACCCCGTCTCCAAACAATCATTTGAGACCACCACCAGAATCATTCATTATAATGGAAATCATTCGATAAATTGTCTATTCTACCCTTGTTTAATGATGTCGTTACAGTATGTAGTGAGATTTACCTTCTACAAATTCACCATAGTTTCATCTCCACTCAGCTTTCGCATACAATATCAACTCAACCCACCGCAATCTTGCCCCCATCTCCTTATTTGAAACAAAATCTTGCTCGCATATCCCCTATTTTGCTTCTCTATTCGCACAAATGATCTAAAATAACCCCATCCCTTGCAAGATTCATCCTTGTCTCCAAAACTCATCTCAAATTTATTTGATCAAGTGAAAAACTAAACCCCTGCCTCTAGAAAAATCTACAACCCAATGGAAACTAACCCTTACCCTCGTATGTTGTTAGAATTAAGATTTTACTTTGGATCGATGGAGTCAAAATTATGTTTATCCATGATCTTTAGAGTTTTTTTTGTTATTGTTCAGGGTACTTATTTGTTTTTCTGCAAGTGATATTTTATTGATAAAATAACCTTATTTCTTATCACCCTCTACAAATACACCCTCCTCCCACCTCACTAAATTTACCCGTAAAATAAAACATCGTAGACCACTGTGATAAGTTCTTACTGAAACAACCTCCAACCCACTACCACTACCTTGCTGCCACGTTTTACACCTGAGATGTCCTAAATCATATTATCCTCCATGAAATACCAATCCTTACTCCAAATGGATAATCCTCTCCTTATTAAAGACAATTTATTTCTTCTCTAACAAATAACAGATTAAGAAGAAATCTTCCTTCCTATCTCCCTCTCTCTTTCACTTCCAACTATTTTCCCTTCCCTCTTTTCTCCTCCCTTCCCCTGCCTCTATTTCTAATATTCCAACAAAGTGTTCGGGTACTATGTTGGTAGACTGAATACGTTTGAATATTATATAGGGTTAATTGACAATAATAATCCAAACTATGAGTCATCTTCTCATTTTAATCTGAACCTTAATTTAACTCATAATAAACCTTACTATTAACTTACTCTTCTAAAAATATACTCGTTAACCTGTTACCCGCTCCTCAGGCCAGGATTAAACGGAAAAAAAAAGAAAAACTAAAATTATCAATTATTAGAGCAATACCAGTACCATTAACCATTACACCACAGACACCAAAACCACCGGGCGTCTTCACCACCAAAAAAGAATCCCATCTCATCTCGAAACAGTCCCAACCCGCCACACCATTTTCGCACTATTTTGGCGACAGCACCGCCATTACCACGATACTTCCCTCCATCCTTCTTCTCTGAGGTCCCGTCTCCGACTCTCCGTACGCCATTCCAATAACACAGTAAACAACATCAAATCATTAACTCCCGCGTCGCTGCTCTGTTACGCAGGAATGCACCATCACCGTTGGAAACGACCCACGACTGCTCATCTATCCTTCTCTTCTTCCGGGTTCCCAGCCACTTCGAGCACGAGCAGCTCCTCTAGTCTTCTACTCCTAGTTTTGATGCCGAAACGATCAATTCGCACATGTTCAGATCTCCATTCTATGCCACCTTCAGTCAACCGTTGACGGCCAAATTTCGGCCCGCAATGGCGTAATCACACAACCGGGTTTTGACTATCATTCAAATACCCGAGGTCAAGTAAGATGAAGACGCCCAATGGCCAATGTGAATTTGTAATGTTTCAAGAGTTCGTACAGTGCTACGTTTTGAATATCTAATTTAATTCCTTAATTTAGTCTCAAACTCAAATCTCTTGTAATCAATTTGAAGATCTACCTCTCTAATGCTCAATTTTATTCATGTTTGGTATAATTTTTCTCTCTTCTCTTTTATATGGGTATTGTTGTAAAAGGTATGTAAATGGGTGATGGAACAGAATGGTGGTGGTTATGGTGTGTGGTGGTTGGATGGGTTGAGGGTAGCAGAGTGATGGAGCTGGACTGATAGTTCTCTACTTGGTGACATGTGTTAATAGAGGAGGAAGGAGTATAAAAAATGAAACTGGTTGGTGAGGGTGGTTTACCTGATTTTACAGGTTAAAAATGGTATAGGTGTAGTATGAGATAAGGAGAGTAATAGTATGGTTTCTTTTCAGTTAAATTAAAGATCAGATTAATATGAGAAAATGACCCATAGTTTGGATTATTCTTATCAATTAACCCTATTATATATATACATGAACAATGCTACTTATTTCATTTAGCATAAATAAATCTTACTCCCTCCATTCCACTTTTATTGTACATTTTCCTTCAAATTTTATCTCATAATTATTGCCTCATTTTTTTGCCCCTAGATCACAAATTATTGCTCGATATTCATTAAACCTTTCACGCTATGAATCAAAAGTAAGTCTATCCATATGATACTACAAAGTTAGTTTATTTCTTGATATATGTTTATTTTCCAATTTATCTAGTAGTTTCCCTACTTAATAATAAGTGTTTTTTACATTTATTATTGGTTCGTTCTACAGATGTGATATTTTGTTAATAAAATTACCTCATTTATATTAATTTCTCTAATTAATAATACCAAAATTTTCATCCATCCTGTTTCCACACCCACTAATTAAACCAATGATGAAATTAAGTAATTAACCACCAAATCCGATGCAGTCTTCCGTATTCCTAATACCTCAAACAACCATATAACTCATTATCGAAACCCTTCCCTAGTTCGTATCTCCCTAAATTATATTGATGATGTGTTCAATTTATACAAAAAAAAAATAGAGTATTAATAATAATTAGTTTCCTCGTTATAATTGAATAGTAACCTTTTTTATGCATGTAAATTTGTCACAACAAAAGCTTGTGAGAGACGGTCTTTCACTAAGTTAGGGAAAAACTACTCTTACTATTTTATATGTTTTTCATAACTTTTTATGTGTTTTTCATGAATTTTTTTAAAAACTTTTGATCGTTGCTTAAATTGACTCTTTAATTTTTATGTTGTTAATCTCTTACAAACATTTTATGTTGCTAATATATCGAATGTTTTTTTTTTTAATTTAATAATAAGTGTAAAAATATTAATGAATATTTTTCTTATATTAATAAATAATAAATTATTTCCCATTTCTAATAGAAAAAATATAAATAATTAATTATTTCTCATGTCTCAAAGAGAACTTCAATTCCTATTTTTAATAAAAAAATTTAAACAATTAATTATTTTCTATTTCTTATAGGAAAATGTTTCTCGAAAAAAAGCCTCTTTTAGTTATATATATTGATTGATTGATTGATTGATTGGTTTGGAACGATATTAAATGCTTAAATACAACCCATTGTGTTTTATTTATCATTTTCCTATTTTAAAATGAGATTTCTGTACTAATGGCACTCCGTATAATAAATTGATTAGGTTTCTTAGTGGTGATAATTGAGAGAAGATATTTAATCCGTCTTAATATTACGACGGATATGAGCACTCCATATGTTAAATTGATTAGGTTTCTGAGTGGTGATTCATGATTATTGAAAGTAGATAGAATTATTGTGAACATTAAACTCTCTTACCTTATTACGAGTAGATTTTATTGGTGGGTTTTGTGTTTGGTCCTTTAGGTGGAAGATAATGGGTTACGGAGTACTCCTAGCTGCGGTTGTTTAGGTGTTGAATGAGGATTCTACGTGACTATTTTATTTACACTTGTGTTTTTTTATTGGCCACGATATTTCTACAAAAGAAAAATTCACAAGAATAAAGATTTAATTTCGTTTATAACGGTAAATATTCATTCGCACAATATGGTTAGAATTGGAAGACAAAAAATCATGGCAAACGGGTTTAAAGTACGTCAAGTATGTAAAAAGTATACTTTAAATGTTTGAAAACCTTCAACATAGCGTGTGGCACTAATTTGGATTCTTATTTAGATATTTCTACTTATGTGAGACTCTCAGATGGTAATAAAAGTAAAAGAGAAATTTTTGAGTTTATCATTGATAAGGTTAGGAAGCGATTATCTTCATGGAATTGCATTCTTCTATCGTCAGCGGGTAGATTGGCGTTGATTTCTTCTATCTTGTCCTCCCTCTCTGTTTACTTTCTATCGGTATTTAAAATACCGGTAAGTATGACAAAAATATTAGATGCTATTTTGTCACATTTTTGGTGGGGGGTCATAAGAAATCTCCTTCTTTTAGCTAGCTGGTGTAGTAGGCTTTTCCTAAGCCAACCCAAAGGGAATGGTGGTCTGGGTATTAGACGTATAAAGGAGTTCAATCAAGTACGTCTAGCAAAAGATTGGATGGAAAATGTTCACTCACCCAGATTCTATTCTCAGTAAGTCTATTGGTGCTAAATATGGCTTCAAGTGGCGTGATGGTGATCTGCTTTTTAATGATGGCAAGAGTAATTCTTCGTGGGGATGAACATGTATTGTTTGCGGCCTTCAACTCATCAAACTTCTTTTAGTGTGAAACTTCTCTCCATTTTCTTATCTTGGTGTTTGGAATACTAAATGGGTTCATGGAACGGTGCCAAAACCACGATGTGTTGAGCTTCTTATTGACTCGTGTCTATGTCTTTTGATAAAACTTCTGTGAATGACATTTTTGCTATTCCGATTCGATGCTCTGAAGGCAGCGAAAACTTCTATAGGTCGGCTTCGTCGTCCGGGAATTACACAGTTAAGATTGGCTATCACATTGCACTACAAAATTTTTGGAATACTTCAGCTACCTCGAAGGACCGTTCAAGAGTTCCTTCTGCGTGTATGTGTATTTTTCAGAAAAATCTTATGGAACCTACCGAGGCCGAAAATCTGGATTATTCTTATATGGAAACTTCTCACGGAATCGTTGTCCACTGGGTAAGGATTCTTAAGGAGGGGTTTTGATGGCCCCTTACTTGCATGCTTTGTGATTTACAAGAAATGGAATCACATGCCCGCCTTTTCCGAGACTGTTCTTTTGTTAATAGAGTTTGGGCTGGAAGTCTCCTGGGGATTAGGGCACAATCAGGGGATAATTTGAGCCTCCAGTCTCTGGTTTGCAATTGGCTCTCTGTTCTCTTTAAGGCTAATAATAAGCAAGAGGCTTGCCTCTCCTTTTTGTGTACCTTTTGGAATATTTGGGTGGTAAGGTGAAAAAAAGATCTTTGATAATAACGAGTGCTCCCCTATTGGTGTTATCTTATATATTATATCAAGATTCCCTTAACTTAACTCTCTCTGTTGAAGACTTGACTAAACTTAGGAATGAAGTACCCTTTCCTTTGATTCAGAGTTCTGTGAGCTGCTCTCGGTCTCATATTTTTGTGGATGTTGCATGGTCTAAGGAGCTTGTTGCTGATATTGGTGGTTGCATCATTTTTGATAATGATGTTATTTCTGAATTCTGTATCAAAGGAAGTGTTGAGAATGTTGAACATGTGGAAGCTTTTGCAATTAGAGAAGCCTTAAAGTGGGCACGCTCTCGCAACATCCTTCATATTAACATTTTCTCCGATTGTCTACAGGTTCTTGCTCAAGTCGTATGGTTCTCTCAACTCAAACATTGCACTATGAATACTATTGACGATATAACTGATCTAGCGGCAAACTTTCATTGTATTTCTGTTGCTAATGTTCCTAGAATTTGTAATAAAGCCGCTCATAGGATAGCTAAGCGTGCTATTAAAATGTAGATCTCGTTAACCCGATTGTAAAAAAAAAGTCGATTAGGATGATAGTTAGTGTAATACTCATCCTGTTAGGGACCCGTTGACCGTCGTTGACTGACCTTAGACATATATCTAGACCTTTAGTAGCCTTACGAGTTCAACCTTGTGATATAGTAACCCTTGGAGTTTAGGAAGCTCGATCTAGCGGAGGCTACTCGATCGAGTAGCTCAGTGACTCGATCGAGTAGAGGCCACTCGATCGAGTAAGTCCCATACTCGATCGAGTAGCTGGAGTTCAGCGGTAAAATATAAATCGTGGAATCGTGAAACCAAAATCATTTCATTTCATTTCTCCTAAACCTAACTGCCGTCACATCTTTTCTTCACCCATAGTCATCCTTTTGGACCCTTTGTGAGTTGAGACACCATGGGGATAGGAAGCATGAGTTGGGTAGTGGTCTTGTCACCGGAACACTATGTATATGTATGTCGTCATCATCATCATAATCATAATCATCGTCTTCTTTAGTTCTGATTATAGTTGTGGTAGTAGTAATAGGGTTGTCGTACTGTTTGTAATAGGTGGTTATGGTGGTTGCTTGTCATCTTATGGCCGTAGGCGGTATTTCTGCGGATTGCTAAAGGTAGGTTTTCCTACTCGATCAGTATTGTTGGTTGCCTAGTATGTCAATTATATTGTTTACTTGATTTTGGTATGGTTGTTGGTAGTGTGGATTGGTTGTAGTTGGTGGTTGTGTGTTTGTCTCTGGTTCGCAAGGTGCGTCCTCGGCTGAGTGGAGTCACTTACGGGAGTGGCTTCACGCCCTTGATTCGCCCTTTGTGGAACCCGCCACAAAGAGGATGTGCACATTACGGAACATGGGTTTGCGCTCGATATTGATGAGCGGGGCTTAGGTGGGAACGACTGCGGTGCCCCACTGGCGGTGAGGGTTACTGGTTGCGGCCGTAATCTGGCAGGACTGGACCTTCGGGCAGTCAGAGGAGTGTTGGTGATTAGAGGAGATGTTGGTTATATATTTGTTGTATCTAGCTTTGTGCGTTCCTTCAGTTACTGACCTTGTGTGGTGTTGTTTGTGTTTTCTTCTTATGTTGTGTCTGCCGTGATCCATTATGGTGAGCTGTCGGTATTAGCAGGTTAAGATATGAAGTTAGCTGGGCGAGTCTACCATTAGTCATGGCAAAGATAGTATCACGTAGTTGCCAGATGTCACTAGTTGTATCTTTTATTTTGTTGAGTAACTTGTAATAAAATTAATTGTTCTTTTATTGACGTTTGATATTTACTATTCCTCGGGCAACCGAGATGGTAACGCCCTTATCTGATGGGGAAGGTCTTGTTAAGGCTCCTTGGTAGATCTGGGTGTTACAAAGTGGTATCAGTGCGACAATTTTAGAACCTGTAACCAATGAGCCTAATGAACGTAGTGAGTCTAATAAAATGAACCTGGTGTATGTATGTTGGGATCTCCGGCAATTGCTCGATTTTGGGTGGGAAGGCGCCCTCATTCCAAAATCCTGGCCTCAATATGCTTAAGCCAACCACTTCGAATGAGAATGTTGAGTCGGGAATTACGTGTGTATAGCTGTGTATGTACGCTGAAGAATGGCAGATGTGTGGAAGTTTGCATATGAATTATCTGATAATGTGACAGTTAGTAATGAAATGCAAATCTCAATATGTGCTTTAGATAGCATTAATTATCATGTGGTGCTGTAGAATTTAATAGGTAAATGATTATGTATACCCTTGTGAATAAGTGTAACAATGCGAATTGTATCTTGTGATTGTCGGATTGTGTGATATGTCAAAGAATAGAGCAAGTATGAGTAGTAAGTGATAGCTGATTTGTGGAATGAAATGTGTAATAAATTGTAGTCACATGTTGGATGATAAAATTTGGATGTGCGTAAGTAAAAGTGGCATAATGTTGTTGTTATATATATATATATATATATATATATATATATATATATATATATATATATATATATATATATATATATATATACATGTGAGTTGAAATACGTCATGGTTGGAATGCATTGTAAATTGTTTGATACATGGTAGAATAGTATATGTAGTGTTCGGTTGAGATAATTGTGTTATATACGAGTTAGTGTTAATGGATAGTAATCGGATGGAAATAATCAGTGACGAGTTCCAAGTATACCTTGGACTCGGAACGAGTTGTTGTTTTGAAGGAACCGTTAACCAAATTCATAATTTTGATTCTGTTTAAATCTTATTCGACCGAGTACGAGTGCCTACACGACCGAGTAGACCTTGCTCGATTTAGTAGTTGGGTTACTGGATCGAAATCGTTAGATCTGCCAGCGGAAACTCGATCGAGCAACTCCAACTCGATCGAGTAGAGGCCACTCGATCGAGTAACCAAGTCACTCGATCGAGTAAGTCGCTACAGTACCCGGGTTAATACAGGATTCATACCCCCTATTTCATTCATTCTTTCCTTATTTCTTCTTATCACTCAAACCCTAAATCTCTCTTAAACCTTTTCTCTCAAATTTTTGGGTAATTTTTGATTGAATCCTCTTGAAATCTTCTTGCTAATTCACTCAACCAATTTTCAACTCATTCAAGGTAAGATTGCTACTCCTTTTTCTTTGTTTTAATCAATTAGTATATGTGGAAGTTGGGGATTTTTCTGAAAACAATTCGTTTTACATCCGAGTTTTTGCTTAATAGTTGTTGTATTTTGGTAATAAGCACGTAAAATCATTATTGTTGATGCTATAAATTGCAAAATCAAACCGATTTGTGAGTATGTTTGGGCCGAAATTTCTAGGGTTTGTCCTACAAATTTGATTTTGTTCATCTTTTGCATACCTAAAGGGGGAAATAGAGTAAGGAATGGTATTGGTATCATGTTTAGTGTTGATTTTGACCAATTTTATCCAAAAAGTTCGTCTTAAAACTTCGTCTTAAAGGTGCCCCAAAACTGAATTTCGCTCCAAATTTTGTAATAATAATTTTTTTGTGAAGCTAGTTTTGAGGGAGTAAGATCCCAACATTCATAGTAATCGTTAAAACTTGGTGTTTTGAGGCTTTGAAACCGTCTTCTATGAAGTATAAGAGTAAGGTGACTTGAAAAATTTTCGTTTGTCTTAAAAAGGTTCACTTTATATTGTTGTTTCTCTATCCATGAGTATTTTGAAAAGTTAATTTTGATCAAGTAAGAATCCGATTTGTGTGGCTAAAAACATGTTGAAACAGATGCCAAGAGTCTCAACTGTAACCCGTCAGAGCAAGAGATCGAGGGCGGCTGAGCCTGAGGGGGGAGAGGGGAGTCAGGGGCCTACTGCCCCACCCGTTTCTGAGTACCTTACCGTAGTCTTTGCTAATTTTAAGCAAAGATATGCCTTTGTTGAGTTGATGAAACGACGTATAAAACCCACTAGGTGCATCAACACGAGCATTCTTGATGACCTGAAGATAGAGGTGGATGTGAGACATATCTTTGAGACCCTGGGTTTGGCGGGGTTGTATCATCTTAGGAAGCACTTTTACCCTTTCTTGACCTTGGAGTTTATGAGTTCCTTTGCTTATGATGCAGTAGCGAAGACCGTAGAGTTTCGTCTTATGAACACCAGCTTTCTCTTGACCATGGACCAGTTTGCTTGTCACCTTAGACTGGCACAACCTGAGAAGGGATTTCTTAGAGATATCCCGACTGAGTGTGGGGCTAGCAGCTACATGCCCTGTTTCACTGGAAGGCCTGCTCCTACTTCGAGTAATAGTTGATTAATGATGTTCAACATGTCACTCTGAAGAACTTCCTCCGAGCTTTGACTTGTTTGCTTTATGATATAAGGGATGCAAGTAAGTTAAACTCGCATGAGGTTATTGTAACACCCCGGTTTATGAAGGGGCCTTTAGCAAGACATTCCCTAATAAACCGGACTGTTACCATCTCGGTTTCCCGAGGTAGTGAATAACAAATTAAACTCCAAGGCAAAATTATATAATTACTTTAACTTAATTATTACAAAACCTCTTTTACGTCAAATTACAAAGAACTAACAAAAACAAAGTGAAAGTCTTCTAGATGATGATCTAGCTATTAAGTCTTCTGATCCAATGTCTCACGCCCACCAAGCTCCCGTTCTATCTCTTAAACCTGTCAAGTCTGCTCGCCAATATTTGGGTCATCACAGGTGTTCACGAATACACAGGGTCAACCACGAGGTTGAGTAGGGAAAACAATTAAACAATAAAATATGATATGCATGATCCTCCGTTACCTCCATCTCCATCTCAACTCATATCCCATATCTCATTTCTCATAACTCATAACCCGGAACGCCCAGCCATACCGATCCCCGGTAGACTATATATATCGACCGTAGCCGATCCCCACTCCTTGTTGAGGACACCAGGGCAAGTCCCGAGAACCCGCCTGGGCCTTATCACAACATCGTCATCACCACACTACATCACCACAACATCCTCCATCTCCAATGCATATGAATGCTCAAAAGAAATTAATGCAACACAATATATATAAATCACTGAACTGATAAATCATAAAATCATGCCGGTTACCCGATGTTGTGATAATATATTCAATACGATCAATTCAGTCAATCACCTTCCAGTATATGAATCATAACGTAAATCAACAACCATGAATCAAGTCAACACAATTCAACAACGATAATAAGTCAAGTGTATTTCCCTACCTCAGTACTGCAGTCAAATGGTCGGGTGTCCAGTAATATTCCACAACAATTCGCCCTCTGAAAGATGATTAAATGATAACAATTACTTAACTATTCCCGTTCCCAAAATAGAGAGTTATTAAAGATAGAACTTCCTAAAAATGGAAACTTTCCCGATATAGTAACTTTTCTATTAAACCCATCTCTAATTAATTAATTATCATTAATTATTATTTTATTTTAAATAGCTCGGAACTAAAACCAACACGATAATTAAAGGATTAAACGGATTATGCGATTAAGAAAAACCCGAATCAAACATTGAACAACTCAACAACCCGACTCAAAAACCCGTCTTTAATTATTTAAATAACTCGGGAATTAAATTAATTAATTAATAATACGACCAATTAACGAATTATAACGATTAAACTATGAAAACCCGTTTCAAAACAATTCGAATAACCCGACTCTTACCACCCACGCTTTCACCCTCGCCCACACTCCTCACGCGCCGCCTGAACCACCGTGACAACCACCAGCCATGCTCCCCACTTCGACCCCACCACCAACAACCACCACCAGCCTGGTCGACTGCCGCCGGCGAGTTGAATCAGTGCTGCCCTTTGGCCAGGTTCACCGCCAAGCCTCACCAAACGCCCCATTTTCTCCACCTACAACCACCGCAACTCTCACCTGTCCCCTGCCAAACCACCACCGTCATGCTCGCCGCCAAACCACGCACCCAGACACAGTGGCACCACCGTTTTGACCTCCCCCAAGTCCACGGTGGCGCCACCCCAAACCTACCCATCTAAACCCGTCTGAAAACCCGCATAATAAACCCGTTTGCTACCCCTGTCGCTGCCACCTCTCTCTGCCACTACCACCACCCAAAACCACCCTAACCACCACCACTACACTCGTCACATACCACCCATTACCATTACCCCGACACCAACCACCCTTATCCCCTCCCTAAGACACGCAACAGCCACCAACAACCCGACAGAAGAGCGAAAACAGAGGGGAAGGTTGTGCTCTTACCTTTTTCTGCCGCCACTACCGCCACCAGGGCCACCCACGGTTGTCGACAAAAGTCCCTAGCTCATCCCCGCTGCGTCGTCAACCACCACACACACTCTCTCTCTCTCTCTCTCGAATTGCGTGAAAGGCTGTCATTTGGTGTTGATGAAGAAGGGAGGCGGGTTGAGGGAGTAAGAAAGGAGGGAGGCGGATTGGGTAGGGTACTATTAGGGTTAGGGTATACTATTAGGGTTAGGGTTTAGGGTTAAATGGGCTGAACAGTTATTGGGCCAACTCAAATGGGTTAGCTCACATTTCGAATTCCATATAAACCCGTCTCAATTAACTTACGATAGCTTAACGTAATTATCGACTCAACACTTAACCCGATATAATTAGTAATATAAAATGTATAATAATTAATATATAATAGTATCCGTTTAATTGATTATATAAAATACGGGGTATTACAGTCTTCCCCCCTTAAAATGAACTTCGTCCCGAAGTTCGCTCCCGTACTCAAACATCAGAAGGGTATTGTATATCGTACATACGGACGTCACACATTTCTAACACAGTTAACACACACTTTTGACACATCAATTAAACATAACAGACACGAAATGTTACATTCTGCCCTCCTAAAAATAAACTTCGTCCCGAAGTTTAACTCATCTTCACTTAACCCAACTAACTATAACTAATAACTACCTGAGAACCCAAATGTATAACCACTAAATAATCACCTGAGAACACCGTCATCTTCCATCTAAATTCTGATCTCAAACTCAAATAACTCAATCACCATGGTCACACTGGACCGTAAACATAACTCGGCTCATAGGCTGACTCATAACTCAATACCCGTAGTTTAACTACACTCTCGTTTTACACATCAACCAACTAACAGAAGTAGGAACAAAACATATATAACTCATTTGCATAGGTACCCCACAACGAAATATCAACTTGATCAAAACTACGATCTACAAACAAGTACAACATAAACCTTAAGATTTTACAATCCTGCCCGACTAGAAACATGGTTACGTCCTCGTAACCTCTTTTCAACTTTCATATACCTATGCAACAAAATCACTATCAACCACACTTAACAGGAAAGAACACATGATAAGAGATTGCGCATTAATCATTAAAGTCGAAACAAGATTTTATTATGGAAATAACTGATTGTAAACAAGTAACATTTATTACTTAGCTCATGCTTAACTTAAAAACACAGCATCAAACTAAAAGAACAACAAGAAAGGAACCAAGGTTTACACGGTTTCACAACTAAAAAAATTTGATGATCAATTACAGACCACGAACGAGCGAGAGTAAAATCATCAAAACAATTTAAGAAACTTCTCACATTTGTAAACATATCACCGAAAATAGATCTACCACTACTATCCATCACAATCACAGGATCTTATTGACATGTCCGTACAACTATTTACTCACTCACTGGTTTAGGTCACGAATTAGGCTGATGAATTTAAGCAATCAACAACATACTCATAATTCATATTTTAAATTATCAAAATCGTTTGCACGATATCAATTCTGAAAACATGTTTCCCCATAAAAGTAACTACATATGATCTATGACAGCGACAACATTACTTCCATATCACACATATGTTTCACATTTTAGCAACCATATCATTCAATTGTGTCTAGCTGACACGTCTGTCGCGTACCTGTCAAAAATAACCAACTGGCTCTAACTAATATAGCTAGGGAAGTCGGGTCGAATCCACAGAGAGGTAGGAAAATGTCAGCTAAATCTAAGTTCGTCAAGTAACCAAATTGGGGGTTTATAAAAAGTGATTTTCTAACTAAAGAGAATAAGGGAAAGAGAAATAAAAGGGAGGAATTAACAGATAGAGAAAAATAGCTAAGACAAACGGTTCACCATAATCATCCGGTCGAGTAATCTAGGTCTCAGGTCAATGCAAATGCGGTCTAAGGGGTAGCGAACGTCACCTTTCGGTCCTTAGTTCACCCTAAAGTGTAAACAGCTTAACTTTCGTCCTCACTGCAATACTCTATTGTTCGCTACTAGTCTACCTCTTCCAACCTTTCGTTCCAGGTCAAGGATCACTAGGAATTATAGGTCTAATTGCGTCGACTCAATTAGAAAGATACAATTAAATGTAGCATTTAACCAACAAAGACAGTACCAGCATTAACCTAATAATTCGATTACTCTCCCTTCATATTACGGATCCCCTATAGTCTTAGCAAAAGAAAATTAGCTACTCATAACCATTGGATTATCAATAACAACGAACAGATAATTAAAACTAGACATAATGATAAAACTGACAACAATTCAATTGAAGCAATGATGACAATTTAGAAGAAGGGAAGAATTAAAAGCAATAATGAAATTAAGAATAACAGCAGGGCGAAAATACCAATCGTATCCCAAATCCGAGTAGCAAAAGTAAAGAAGGGCAGAATCCAAAGAACAGTGACAAGAAAATAGAGTCAAAACTAACGTGTGTGTAAGAGATCCGTAACGTAGTTACTCTTCTCCAGTCTTATACTAGAAAATCATCCTAAAACCTAATCTATGGACTAATTACAAAAGCCCATAATATGATTAGGCATAAATGGTTAAAGCACACGAAACCACTCGATCGAGTAGGAATAATCTACTCGATCGAGCAATATCATCACCAAACCACTCGATCGAGGAGATACAAACCACTCGATCGAGCAGCTCTTGCAAAAACTCCTCGATGGCTCCTTAAACTGGTCGATCGACCAATCCTGAGTATATAGAGCATTCGATCGAGTAGTGAATCACTCGATCGAGCTATATAGGCACGTTAGGACTTGAATTGCTTCCCGAACTCAGCTCATGCGTCTTCCAAGTGTTAGATTTCCCAGCTCCGGCTCCTTATTTTCCATGAATGCATACAATTGGGACAATTAAGGCTCGATTTAGCTTCTCTTCGGTCAATTCCTGCAAACTACAAATAACGGACCAAAGTAGAATATTCGGGGGTATTTGTAGCCAGATGCTACATAGAAGGCACAGAAATGCGTGTAAAAAATGAGGTGAAAACCTTATATAAAAGACACGCATCAAATCGCCCCAAACCAAACCTTTACTTGTCCCCAAGCAAATATGAATGCAACTAAGGGTGAACAATGGAACGGGACCAACGCATCAGCTACAAATCACCCACTAGAACCAATTTAATGCGATAACATGACAAGGTGGCAGTGAAAAGTGCAAACGAGTTAATTTAATGTTTCAAACTTACTGAACCGTCGACCTTGCAAGACTCAAAAGATATCGGACTCTCACGGGTCGCTCGTCACTCAAGATCAGGCACAAGGTGAGTATATATGTGAAAGATAGGAAGAAAGCAGACACTCACCTAACTCGACCTATAAGAACATGCATGCAATTAACATGAATAAAATCTCTACAACCGTACATATACATTACAACCATACTAATGACCAAGACACGTGCCGAGGACTTACATTTGGGTAAGTGAGGTAATGGGTAAGAAGGGGCAAAATTGAATTTGGACATGTGGGGTTAATAGCCAGGCTATCAACAACGGATCCAAATATAGACTGCATCCCAACTTCGTACTCATGACAGCAAGATAAAACGGTGCAAAATTATGCACTAACTCACAAAACACCAAAAATCGTCAACTCCCCATAGAATATAGATAAGACATAGGAGTGTGAATCATTGTACAATTCTCATTCTTTTTCATTTTTGATTTTTTTTTTCTTCTTCGCATTTTTCGCTTTTCATTCTTTTTTTTTTCTTTTCTTTTTTTTCATCATTTTTTTTCAACAATTCGACATTATCCTTCTTTCTTTCTTTCTTTCCCTTCAATTCCTCCACCATCTTCTGAAATCAGATGACGTAACCATATTGCAATAAAACATTCCAAGAACTACTCGTTACTAGCTCAGCTAGGGTAGGAAGTATTATAGAAAGTAGTTGATAGGACAAAAGGGGCAATTTGGCTATGTGAGGCTCATGGGTAGAATGAAATAAAGGGGACTGCCTCTCCTAACACGTGTCACCATCCACAGACCGAATGCATACAGGTATTAAGAAGACTAGACTCATGCTTATGCAAATTGATGTTACATGTCTTAAAGAGAGTACTACTCACATCCTAAATGAAACCGGTCATGAAATGTCACCAGTTTGATAAGCTCTAACCTCAGAATGTAATGTAGCTTGCCGACATAATGAATCATGTCTATTCGTTCAGATAAAGAAGAAACAAAAACTCGTAGATTATGCACATGACCACGCCAACTAAATGCCAAGAATATGCAGGGCTCAAGTAAGGGTTCAAAGTAGCGTCAATGTTCAAACGTTCTGACCCAAAATTAAACATGAAATTTGAAAATTTTGAACTTTTTTTTTTTTTTTTTTTTTTTTTTTTTTTTTTTTTGAGGTAAAACAAACAACAATGCATGCGGAAATAAACATGGAGGCATAAATGCAAGAAAACATGCAGACACAGATATGGATGCATACCTCCCCAAACCAAACCGTACAATGCCCTCATTGTACCAAAAATAGGGAAGGAGATGCAAAATGAAAGGAAAAGGAGAAGTGGAGTCGGAAAACTTACAAAACGTCATAAGGAGGGACCTCCCCAAACCGACCATGAACATGGGAGGTCAAGAAAAGTCAAGCAGTGGCTCCATAGACGTAAAACAGCGGCTGGAGGTCATAACCATTCGATCGAGCACTTGGAACAGCTCGATCGAATGAACTGCTGCATTGGAAGGCTCGATAGAATGAAAAACCACTCGATCGAGTAGGAGCGAGTCTGGTGCTGGTCGATCGAGGAGAATATCACTCGATCGAGTGAAAGCTGCCTCAGAAAATGCTCGATCGAGCACAATATCATTCGATCGAGTACTTTGACCTGCAGCATACGCAATAAAAGCAAGGAAATACATGGGAAGTTCATAAAGCAGCGTCTAAAGTTCAAAGTAAGGCTAAGGAAAAATAAATAGTTCAACAGAAGTACAATAAAACAGTCCGGGCTGCCTCCCGGAGAGCGCTGGTTTAAGAGGTCCCGCACGACATTTCCGGCATCAATTAACTGGCGCGTCGAGCTCGTCGAAGCGCAAGACTTCAACATGGTTGTCTGCTTCAGTCGCCTCGTGGTAATGCTTCACATATTGACCATTCATCTTGAATCTGCGCCCCTCGGAATCTTCAAGCTCCACAGAGCCAAATTTGGTAACAACTGTCACCGTATAAGGACCACTCCATCTGGACTTCAGCTTACCAGGAAATAGTCTCAGCCGGGCATTACACAGCAGCACCTTTTGCCCAACATGGAACTCCCGAGGTAGGATTCTCTTGTCATGCCATCTCTTCGTCTTTTCCTTGTAAATGCGCGAGCTGTCATAGGCATTAAGCCTAAACTCCTCTAATTCATCTAGCTGCAAAAGACGATTCTGACCACACAACTTAGGATCATAATTAAGCTCTCGAATTGCCCACCAGGCCTTACATTCCAATTCAACAGGTAAGTGACACGATTTCCCATAAACTAACCTATAAGGTGATGCACCAATTGGTGTCTTAAAGGCAGTTCTATAAGCCCATAATGTGTCATCTAGCTTAAGACTCCAGTCCTTCCGTGATTTAGAAACTACCTTGGACAAGATCTCTTTCAATTCGCGATTAGAGACCTCTACCTGACCACTAGTTTGGGGATGATACCCCAAACCACGCCGGTGTTGGACACCAACTCTAGACAGTATGGAAGTGAGTTTCTTTTCTTTAAAATGCATCCCCCCATCACTAATGACGACCCTAGGGACACCAAAACGGGGGAATATGATCTTTTTGAACATCTTTATCACGGTCTTAGCATCACAATGGGGTGAAGCAATTGCCTCAACCCATTTTGACACATAGTCTACTGACTACTAAGATGAACTGTTACCTTTCTTTGGATGGGAACGGTCCTTGGAAATCAATGCCCCGGACATCGAAAACCTCCACTTCTAGGATCTTTGTTTTGTGGCATCTCATGTCTCTTTGAAATGTTCCCCGATCGTTGGCAAGCATCGCAAGTGAAACAAAAGAGTTAGCGTCGCAAGAAACAAAGAAGGCCAAAAACCGGACTGAAGTACCTTAGCCATGGTGCGCGATGGACCGTGGTGACCACCATATGAAGAGGAGTGACAGCCTTCCAGGACTATTTTGGTCTCCCACTGCGGAATACACCGTCTGTAGAGATCGTCTGCACATTCCTTAAACAGGTAAGGATCGTCCGGAAATCTTTTAGCGTTATACTGTAAAACGCTTTTTTTTTCGATGAGAAAGGTCGCGGACTTGCCACCGACAACGAAGTTAGCTATATCTGCATACCAAGGTTCTTGGTTAACAATAGACGATATAACAATCAACGTATCGTCGGAAAAGAATCATCAATGGGTAGAGAATCTTCCCCTTCTTGTCGCATCAATCGCGACAAGTGATCGCCTACAACGTTCTCGGCTCCTTTCTTATCCTTGATCTCGCAAATCAAACTCCCGAAGAAGGAGTATCCATCTCGATGAGCCGTGGTTTGGCCTCCTTCTTAGCAAGGAGGTGCCTCAAAGCTACATGGTCAGTAAAAACAGTGACTTCTGACCCAACTAAATAAGTACGAAATTTCTCTAAGGCATAAACTACGGCTAACAGCTCCTTCTCAGTGGTAGTGTACTTCACTTGAGCCTCATCCAGAGTTCGGCTCGCATAGTAGATAACATTCAAGGCTTTATCTTTCCTCTGGCCAAGCACCGCTCCTAGTGCATAGTCACTCGCATCACACATGACCTCAAACGGCGAGTCCCAGTTGGGAGGCTGTATGATCGGCGCAGAGACTAAAGCCTGCTTTAACCTGTTAAAAGCAGAAAGACAAGCATCAGTGAACACAAAAGGGGCATCCTTAAGTAGCAACTGTGTAAGTGGTTTAGCAATTTTGGAGAAATCCTTGATAAACCGGCGATAAAAGCCGGCGTGACCAAGGAAGCTCCTTACCCCCTTAACATTAACAGGAGGTGGTAATTGCTGAATCACTTCCACCTTTGCTTTATCAACTTCTATTCCCCTATCAGAAACTAAGTGCCCTAAGACAACTCCCTCGTTGACCATAAAGTGGCACTTCTCCCAGTTCAGCACAAGGTTGACCTCAATACAGCGCTGCAACACTTTCTCAAGGTTAGACAGACAGTTAGAAAAATTACTTCCATAAACACTGAAATCGTCCATAAAAACTTCCATGATAGATTCAATATACTCTGAAAATATCCCCATCATACACCTTTGGAAGGTGGCAGGGGCATTGCATAAACCAAAAGGCATTCTGCGGTACGCAAAAACGCCCTTAGGACAAGTAAATGTAGTCTTAGCTTGATCGTCTGGGTGGATAGGGATCTGAAAGAACCCTGAATACCCGTCTAAATAGCAGAAAAATTTATGAGAAGCTAACCTTTCTACCATTTGATCAATAAAAGGAAGGGGAAAGTGGTCTTTCTTGGTGGCGGCATTCAGCTGTCTGTAGTCTATGCACATCCGCCAACCAAGACCATTACTACTCGAGTAGGTATTAATTCATTCTTCTCATTCTTAACTACGGTTGTCCCTCCTTTCTTCGGGACCACCTGTCTTTGGACTCACCCATCTAGAATTACCGACGAATAAATAATACCCGCATCTAGCAGCTTCATAACCTCGGCCGTCACGACATCTTGCATCTTCCGGTTCACCGGCGCCGACCCCGTCTCGCAAGGTTTGTGATCCTCCTCCACTCTATCCTGTGCATACAAATATCGGGACTAATCCCCGTGATATCGTCCATTGAATAGCCCATTGCTTTCCTGTTTTTCTTAAGTACGGCTAACAAAGAGGTCATTTGATCATCACTAAGCTTGGCATCGACAATGACCGGATATTGCTCGTATCGTCCGAGAAAGCATATTTAAGATGAGAAGGGAGAGGCTTACGTTCAGGTACCTTTACCTCAATGGAGCAAAGAGTACCGATCATTTGTTCCACCTGTTCTCCCTCATGCTCATCTAAATCATCAACAAGCAAATCCAACGCAGCGTCATCGTAAATCCCGGGCTATCTCGCATACTCATCAAAAAGCATAAGAGCTTCTAGGGGGTCCTTCATAAAAGAACGCGACCAGAAGTCATAAATAGACTCGTCAATGATATCGACCGAATAGCAAGTGTCCTCTATCATTGGGTGGGCTAAAGTACTGGGCAAACTGAATGTGATAGCGTCATCCCCCATTGCAAGAGTCAGACGCCCTTGTCTGACATCGATAACAACCCCAGTTGTACAAAGGAATGGTCTTCCTAAGATAATTTGGGTCCGAGTGTCCTCAGCTATATCCAAAACAATGAAATCTACTGGGATGTAGAGCTTGACTATTTTCACAGGCACGTCCTCTAAGACACCTAAGGGCCTCCTAACAGATCTATCAGCCATCTGTAGGGTAATGTTAGTCACTTTGAAATGACTCATCTTCGATTTCTTGCAGACGGGGAAGGGGCATGACACTAACACTGGCACCTAAATCGCAAAGGGCCTTATCAATAACCATATTGCCTATGACACAAGTAATAGAAAAGCTGCCTGGGTCTTTCATTTTTGGAGGGGCGTTATTTAACAGCAAGTTACTAGACTCTTCCATAAATGAAATCGTCTCAAATTCACTCAAATTTTTCTTACGCGTCACAATATTTTTCATAAACTTAGCGTAAGTGGGTACCTGAGTAACAAGTTCGGAAAAAGGGACAGTTACCTGGAGGTTCTTCATGATGTCCACGAACTTACCGTACTGTTGCTCGATCTTTGCGTCCTTCAGACGACTTGGGAAGGGTACCCTGGTAGCGATGAGCGGTCCCGCAACCTTTTCTTTACCCTTATCAATGCGTGACGTCTCCACAGCAGGGGAAGATGACACGGTGGCGGTATTAGGTAGTGAATTAGGATCCCCGCCACTTAAAGTGCCAGATCGAATACTTTTATCAGTCGATCGACCATGTTTATCACTCGATCGAGTGATTTCATCAGCATAGTTACTCGATCGAGTAAGATTGTCACTCGATCGACCAACTTGGAATTCTGTGCTTCTCGATCGACTGCCATTTTCACTCGATCGAGTGACTGGATGATTAGAACCGCTCGATCGAGTAGAAGAGTCACTCGATCGAGTGGTTACAGCACACGCAGCAAGTATTTCCTTCAAAAACTCGTATAGATCATCATCCGAGTTATCATCAGCTATCAAAACCTCGTCTTCTTCATGAATAAGGTCATTTTGAAAGTTCACTGCACCGATTGGATCACAAACTGGAAGAAGCTTGGCTTGGTCTGTCGCGAGTGTTAACTGCGCGACTTGTTCTTTCAATTCCGATATAACTGTTTCAGATTGCCGTGACATCTTTGACATACTCAACATGATGGATTTTAATTCGGCAATTTCTTCTCTTGCAGAAGGAGAGACCGGTTGTGGTACTGGCGTAGAAGGAGTAGAATCATTCTTGATTTCTTCATACAGCTGGGAGAAAGGGACTCCCTGCTTGTATTTCTGATAGGCAAGAACGCGCTCAACACTTTCCCTGCATAAGATAGGATCATGCCCTACCGCGCCACATCTACCACATGGCTCTTTATGCTCCGTAATAGTACGCATCTTGGCAAATCAGCTTTCAAAGCAAAAACTACCCTGCAAAACTAATCAAAACTTTGCAGAAATGAGATCGGCCTCAAGGAATAAATTCCCTGAGACGAGAGACAAACTTAATTAAATCAACAAGTTTGCGCCACCTCCCCGGCAACGGCGCCAAAATTTGACACGTCTGTCGCGTACCTGTCAAAAATAACCAACTGGCTCTAACTAATATAGCTAGGGAAGTCGGGTCGAATCCACAGAGAGGTAGGAAAATGTCAGCTAAATCTAAGTTCGTCAAGTAACCAAATTGGGGGTTTATAAAAAGTGATTTTCTAACTAAAGAGAATAAGGGAAAGAGAAATAAAAGGGAGGAATTAACAGATAGAGAAAAATAGCTAAGACAAACGGTTCACCATAATCATCCGGTCGAGTAATCTAGGTCTCAGCTCAATGGAAGGCCTGCTCCTACTTAGAGATATCCCGACTGAGTGTGGGGCTAGCAGCTACATGCCCTGTTTCACTGGAAGGCCTGCTCCTACTTCGAGTAACAGTTGATTAATGATGTTCAACATGTCACTCTGAAGAACTTCCTCCGAGCTTTGACTTGTTTGCTTTATGATATAAGGGATGCAAGTAAGTTAAACTCGCATGAGGTTATTGTAACACCCCGGTTTATGAAGGGGCCTTTAGCAAGACATTCCCTAATAAACCGGACTGTTACCATCTCGGTTTCCCGAGGTAGTGAATAACAAATTAAACTCCAAGGCAAAATTATATAATTACTTTAACTTAATTATTACAAAACCTCTTTTACGTCAAATTACAAAGAACTAACAAAAACAAAGTGAAAGTCTTCTAGATGATGATCTAGCTACTAAGTCTTCTGATCCAATGTCTCACGCCCACCAAGCTCCCGTTCTATCTCTTAAACCTGTCAAGTCTGCTCGCCAATATTTGGGTCATCACAGGTGTTCACGAATACACAGGGTCAACCACGAGGTTGAGTAGGGAAAACAATTAAACAATAAAATATGATATGCATGATCCTCCGTTACCTCCATCTCCATCTCAACTCATATCCCATATCTCATTTCTCATAACTCATAACCCGGAACGCCCAGCCATACCGATCCCCGGTAGACTATATATATCGACCGTAGCCGATCGCCCCGGCTCCAGTTGAGGACACCAGGGCAAGTCCTGCAGAACCCGCCTGGGCCTTATCACAACATCGTCATCACCACACTACATCACCACAACATCCTCCATCTCCAATGCATATGAATGCTCAAAAGAAATTAATGCAGCACAATATATATAAATCACTGAACTGATAAATCATAAAATCATGCCGGTTACCCGATGTTGTGATAATATATTCAATACGATCAATTCAGTCAATCACCTTCCAGTATATGAATCATAACGTAAATCAACAACCATGAATCAAGTCAACACAATTCAACAACGATAATAAGTCAAGTGTATTTCCCTACCTCAGTACTGCAGTCAAATGGTCGGGTGTCCAGTAATATTCCACAACAATTCGCCCTCTGAAAGATGATTAAATGATAACAATTACTTAACTATTCCCGTTCCCAAAATAGAGAGTTATTAAAGATAGAACTTCCTAAAAATGGAACCTTTCCCGATATAGTAACTTTTCTATTAAACCCATCTCTAATTAATTAATTATAATTAATTATTATTTTATTTTAAATAGCTCGGAACTAAAACCAACACGATAATTAAAGGATTAAACGGATTATGCGATTAAGAAAAACCCGAATCTAACATTGAACAACTCAACAACCCGACTCAAAAACCCGTCTTTAATTATTTAAATAACTCGGGAATTAAATTAATTAATTAATAATATGACCAATTAACGAATTATAACGATTAAACTATGAAAACCCGTTTCAAAACAATTCGAATAACCCGACTCTTACCACCCACGCCTTCACCCTCGCCCACACTCCTCACGCGTCGCCTGAACCACCGTGACAACCACCAGCCATGCTCCCCACTTCGACCCCACCACCAACAACCACCACCACTGTCGATCGCCCCGGCGAGTCGAACAGATCTTGCCCTTTGGCCTGGTTCACCGCCAAGCCTCACCAAACGCCCCATTTTCTCCACCTACAACCACCGCAACTCTCACCTGTCCCCTGCCAAACCACCACCGTCATGCTCGCCGCCAAACCACGCACCCAGACACAGTGGCACCACCGTTTCGACCTCCCCCAAGTCCACGGTGGCGCCACCCCAAACCTACCCATCTAAACCCGTCTGAAAACCCGCATAATAAACCCGTTTGCTACCCCCCGTCGCCGCCACCTCTCTCTCGCCACTACCACCACCCAAAACCACCCTAACCACCACCACTACACTCGTCACATACCACCCATTACCATTACCCCGACACCAACCACCCTTATCCCCTCCCTAAGACACGCAAATGACCACCAACAACCCGACGTAAAAGCGAAAACAGAGGGGAAGGTTGTGCTCTTACCTTTTTCTGCCGCCACTACCGCCACCAGGGCCACCCACGGTTGTCGACAAAAGTCCCTAGCTCATCCCTGCTGCGTCGTCAACCACCACACACACTCTCTCTCTCGAATTGCATGAAAGGCTGTCATTTGGTGTTGATGAAGAAGGGAGGCGGGTTGAGGGAGTAAGAAAGGAGGGAGGCGGATTGGGTAGGGTACTATTAGGGTTAGGGTATACTATTAGGGTTAGGGTTTAGGGTTAAATGGGCTGAACAGTTATTGGGCCAACTCAAATGGGTTAGCTCACATTTCGAATTCCATATAAACCCGTCTCAATTAACTTACGATAGCTTAACGTAATTATCGACTCAACACTTAACCCGATATAATTAGTAATATAAAATGTATAATAATTAATATATAATAGTATCCGTTTAATTGATTATATAAAATACGGGGTATTACAGTCTTCCCCCCTTAAAATGAACTTCGTCCCGAAGTTCGCTCCCGTACTCAAACATCAGAAGGGTATTGTATATCGTACATACGGACGTCACACATTTCTAACACAGTTAACACACACTTTTGACACATCAATTAAACATAACAGACACGAAATGTTACATTCTGCCCTCCTAAAAATAAACTTCGTCCCGAAGTTTAACTCATCTTCACTTAACCCAACTAACTATAACTAATAACTACCTGAGAACCCAAATGTATAACCACTAAATAATCACCTGAGAACACCGTCATCTTCCATCTAAATTCCGATCTCAAACTCAAATAACTCAATCACCATGGTCACACTGGACCGTAAACATAACTCGGCTCATAGGCTGACTCATAACTCAATACCCGTAGTTTAACTACACTCTCGTTTTACACATCAACCAACTAACACAAGTAGGAACAAAACATATATAACTCATTTGCATAGGTAACCCACAACGAAATATCAACTTGATCAAAACTACGATCTACAAACAAGTACAACATAAACCTTAAGATTTTACAACCCTGCCCGACTAGAAACATGGTTACGTCCTCGTAACCTCTTTTCAACTTTCATATACCTATGCAACAAAATCACTATCAACCACATGTAACAGGAAAGAACACATGATAAGAGATTGCGCATTAATCATTAAAGTCGAAACAAGATTTTATTATGGAAATAACTGATTGTAAACAAGTAACATTTATTACTTAGCTCATGCTTAACTTAAAAACACAGCATCAAACTAAAAGAACAACAAGAAAGGAACCAAGGTTTACACGGTTTCACAACTAAACAAATTTGATGATCAATTACAGACCACGAACGAGCGAGAGTAAAATCATCAAAACAATTTAAGAAACTTCTCACATTTGTAAACATATCACCGAAAATAGATCTACCACTACTATCCAGCACAATCACAGGATCTTATTGACATGTCCGTACAACTATTTACTCACTCACTGGTTTAGGTCACGAATTAGGCTGATGAATTTAAGCAATCAACAACATACTCATAATTCATATTTTAAATTATCAAAATCGTTTGCACGATATCAATTCTGAAAACATGTTTCCTCATAAAAGTAACTACATATGATCTATGACAGCGACAACATTACTTCCATATCACACATATGTTTCACATTTTAGCAACCATATCATTCAATTGTGTCTAGTCGACACGTCTGTCGCGATACTGTCAAAAATAACCAACTGGCTCTAACTAATATAGCTAGGGAAGTCGGGTCGAATCCACAGAGAGGTAGGAAAATGTCAGCTAAATCTAAGTTCGTCAAGTAACCAAATTGGGGGTTTATAAAAAGTGATTTTCTAACTAAAGAGAATAAGGGAAAGAGAAATAAAAGGGAGGAATTAACAGATAGAGAAAAATAGCTAAGACAAACGGTTCACCATAATCATCCGGTCGAGTAATCTAGGTCTCAGGTCAATGCAAATGCGGTCTAAGGGGTAGCGAACGTCACCTTTCGGTCCTTAGTTCACCCTAAAGTGTAAACAGCTTAACTTTCGTCCTCACTGCAATACTCTATTGTTCGCTACTAGTCTACCTCTTCCAACCTTTCGGTCCAGGTCAAGGATCATTAGGAATTATAGGTCTAATTGCGTCGACTCAATTAGAAAGATACAATTAAATGTAGCATTTAACTAACAAAGACAGTACCAGCATTAACCTAATAATTCGATTACTCTCCCTTCATATTACGGATCCCCTATAGTCTTAGCAAAAGAAAATTAGCTACTCATAACCATTGGATTATCAATAACAACGAACAGATAATTAAAACTAGACATAATGATAAAACTGACAACAATTCAATTGAAGCAATGATGACAATTTAGAAGAAGGGAAGAATTAAAAGCAATAATGAAATTAAGAATAACAGTAGGGCGAAAATAACAATCGTATCCCAAATCCGAGTAGCAAAAGTAAAGAAGGGCAGAATCCAAAGAACAGTGACAAGAAAATAGAGTCAAAACTAACGTGTGTGTAAGAGATCCGTAACGTAGTTACTCTTCTCCAGTCTTATACTAGAAAATCATCCTAAAACCTAATCTATGGACTAATTACAAAAGCCCATAATATGATTAGGCGGAAATGGTTAAAGCACACGAAACCACTCGATCGAGCAATATCATCACCAAACCACTCGATCGAGGAGATACAAACCACTCGATCGAGCAGCTCTTGCAAAAACTCCTCGATGGCTCCTTAAACTGGTCGATCGACCAATCCTGAGTATATAGAGCATTCGATCGAGTAGTGAATCACTCGATCGAGCTATATAGGCACGTTAGGACTTGAATTGCTTCCCGAACTCAGCTCATGCGTCTTCCAAGTGTTAGATTTCCCAGCTCCGGCTCCTTATTTTCCATGAATGCAGACAATTGGGACAATTAAGGCTCGATTTAGCTTCTCTTCGGTCAATTCCTGCAAATTACAAATAACGGACCAAAGTAGAATATTCGGGGGTATTTGTAGCCAGATGCTACATAGAAGGCACAGAAATGCGTGTAAAAAATGAGGTGAAAACCTTATATAAAAGACACGCATCACTAGCAACTTAGTATACTCATTTTCAGCAAAGCAAAAGATATCGTATAAATAGCTTAAACATATACATTTGCCATCACATACTTTGTAAAACACTAGCTACGATAAAAGATTAGCAACTTGAACAACTTCTCTGATTTGCACGATTTGAATAATTAGGCAACTCGTAGGCTCAATTAAACGTAACTATAACGACTATCATTTAAACCACTGCATATCATGTGAATCATCAAAGGGTTATCCCATTATAATTGCCAACATAGTTATCATAAACAATCTTTATTATAATATAACTGATAGTAACGACTCGAGAATATAGATATGTCAAATGTCGTGCTACAATTGCAAGAATCACTTTAGCATTTTATGACAATATAATAACGAACATATTCAAGAAGGAATAACGACACTGTTTATTATCATGTTATAGGTTTTAGGTTCAACTGAAATAATTTAATGCAATGAAAGCAATAAGTATAACTATAGGCACACAGACTCACATAAAGGACCTTAGAACTCAGATGACATCCTACATGTGGAAACATTTAGACATAATCCTTACTACCATCCATGTGTAAACATTTAAACATAATTATTGTAAATATTCATGCGAGTAATTTAGAACAATCAAATTAACATTTAACGCCATCAACTTTACCAAGATATGACAGTATAGTTTTGCATTTATATATATCCGAACACTATGCAAATATGGTGAACACCCCAGAGATATTACAACTTGCCAAATGTATATAAAATATGCAAACAACTGGACTCGTATAAAATATTTCACCCTCGATTAAGAATCAAATTAAGTTATTCAATTTCACTCATACTATCATGCCAACAATGTTATCAACTAAACTTTAATTTTTATCACTTGTTAAGATACATAACTACTGAACATGCGTGCTACTATCATCATATAAGGACACTATAATTTCACATTAATAAGGCTCATGAAATAATCGAACAACTGTATTAAAACTCAACATGGAACGCACATTTTACAAGTCATGATTCACGTTGTAACTTCCAAAGACCACGAATAAATAACCGTTCGATTAAAACTTGATTCATGTTACTTTTATAAAACACGGAGGGTTAAAAACACAGGGGAAAAAAATTAGGTCTAAAGCACAAGAATTCCATTTTTAAAGAATTTTACAACTCAGTTGGTCCAAACAAGTATGTGACAGCAATTGGTCTGAAACTTGGGTCAGTTTGCAAAACTTACCATTTAATATAGAGACATCAAGAAATTTCGTGGCTTATCAATTTGAAACGTATGCGAATCTTCTGATCGATGGAGTTGGAATTATGCAAAAATTATTAACACAATTTAAATGAGGATTTTTACAAAATCGTTTGTCAAAACATCACTGCACATGAATTCCCTGACCACAGCCCACTAAAATATTTATTACTCCTAACCCGTATATCACATCTGTATGAAACCAACGCCAAATGAACACTAACTCATGAGGCTATCTCTCATAAGATTTTCATCCATAGGTAATAAACAGAAAAGAAATGGCAGTAAGGTCAATTAAAGAGTAACATCAACAAAACGAGTTTCAGCACTAAGTCTTTCATTTTCTATGTCCCAAACTCTTACAACCATACTATCGATACTAACCCATTCTAACTGAAATCTCACACTGTGTACTTCGTAACATCTACCCCATAGAATCCCTTCGCATCTCGATCTATCCCTTACATCTAAATCACGATTGCTATGACTATAAACATGCAATTCAATAGTGTTTCTTATTACTATCACAAGACTATACTAGCATGGCTTTGGGATCACATAACCGCATATCACTAGACATAATAGTACTATCAGCACATCATTCAACATCTATCCAGATAATTATCATCAATTCACAATTATTTTCACGCTCACGATTACCACAATCCAACACTTCGTTGATTACTAAATTGAACACGAAAATTTATTCTCATCTCCACGACATCATATCATCACGTCATCATTCATACGAAACACTTACCGTTACGTTGTCCTGCAGAATGGTTAGAATATATGGGTCTCAAGGTATACATCAACTCGATTATATCCAAGGTTTTCCTTCTAACTACCCCATTCACTCAATTTCTCTCGGGTTACCTGGTTCAAAACTGAGAGGGCAAAAGAGTACGCATTAAGGGCGCCTTCTTAACCGCACTGTGAGCTCCTAACTGTTTATTCCCAGGGGTTCATTTTATTTAGACACATCCTACGTTCATTGGGTTCATTGGTTTAGGCCTGAGGATCGTTCGCTCTGATACCACTTTGTAACACCCAGGTTTATGAAGGGGCCTTTAGCAAGACATTCCCTAATAAACCGGACTGTTACCATCTCGGTTTCCCGAGGTAGTGAATAACAAATTAAACTCCAAGGCAAAATTATATAATTACTTTAACTTAATTATTACAAAACCTCTTTTACGTCAAATTACAAAGAACTAACAAAAACAAAGTGAAAGTCTTCTAGATGATGATCTAGCTATTAAGTCTTCTGATCCAATGTCTCACGCCCACCAAGCTCCCGTTCTATCTCTTAAACCCTGTCAAGTCCGCTCGCCAATATTTGGGTCATCACGGTGTTCACGAATACATGGGGTCAACCACGAGGTTGAGTAGGGAAAACAATTAAACAATAAAATATGATATGCATGATCCTCCGTTACCTCCATCTCCATCTCAACTCATATCCCATATCTCATTTCTCATAACTCATAACCCGAACGCCCTTGACCATACCGATCCCGGTAGACTATATATATCGACCGTAGCCGATCTGCCACTCGCTTGTTGAGGACACCAGGGCAAGTCCTGAGAACCCGCCTGGGCCTTATCACAACATCGTCATCACCACACTACATCACCACAACATCCTCCATCTCCAATGCATATGAATGCTCAAAAGAAATTAATGCAACACAATATATATAAATCATCGAACCGATAAATCATAAAATCATGCCGGTTACCCGATGTTGTGATAATATATTCAATACGATCAATTGATCAATCACCTTCCAAAGTATATGAATCATAACGTAAATCAACAACCATGAATCAAGTCAACACAATTCAACAACGATAATAAGTCAAGTGTATTTCCCTACCTCGATCGTGAGTCAAATGGTCGGGTGTCCAGAATATTCCACAACAATTCGCCCTCCGAAAGATGATTAAATGATAACAATTACTTAACTATTCCCGTTCCCAAAATAGAGAGTTATTAAAGATAGAACTTCCTAAAAATGGAAACTTTCCCGATATAGTAACTTTTCTATTAAACCCATCTCTAATTAATTAATTATCATTAATTATTATTTTATTTTAAATAGCTCGGAACTAAAACCAACACGATAATTAAAGGATTAAACGGATTATGCGATTAAGAAAAACCCGAATCAAACATTGAACAACTCAACAACCCGACTCAAAAACCCGTCTTTAATTATTTAAATAACTCGGGAATTAAATTAATTAATTAATAATACGACCAATTAACGAATTATAACGATTAAACTATGAAAACCCGTTTCAAAACAATTCGAATAACCTGACTCTTACCACCCACGCCTTCACCCTCGCCCACACTCCTCACGCGTCGCCTGAACCACCGTGACAACCACCAACCATGCTCCCCACTTTGACCCCACCACCAACATGTTGGAATATGTGTCCTCCGACAATAATGCGATCACGACTGTTGATCATGATGATCACATGTTTAAGTCTCATTAAAATGAATACAATTGGGAAGTAATATTGTTACTGTCAACTGGTCAACATATATCGGTAATGATTGGCTGACTAGAGTTTGACATTACTGTCGTGTGACGGTGGTGATCAGTTGACCCCCTAGGTCATACCTAAAGGGCAATACTCTTAATTGATTATTTAATTAATCGTATAATGTTACGAGTTAATTAAATTACTTGAAAATTGACGGATGATTTTGGAAGTAAAATTTACGTATCATATTGAAATGGGATTTAATAAGGTACGGTCTGAGTAATTGAATTGTATCATTACTCGGATGAAATAAATTGTTTAATGTAACAATTAAATTGAATGAATTGTTATAAATACAATCTGTTGTGATTTATAAATGGTAAAATATTTTGGCACAAGTAATTATGAAATTACTAAGTCGATTTTGTATATGACGTATTTTTATTAATACGTTGATTTTTAATATGATGAAAATACATAAACAAATATATGTGACATGTGACATGTAACATATAGACAATTGACAAAAATAATATGGACACCATATTATGCAAAGGGCCGAAAATTAGAAGGTGTTCTAGCTAATTATAAGTTGTGTGTAATTAGTGGAAAACACAATGATTATATAGCATCCTAGCCATGCAAGCCTATTGTTCCTTGTGAAGAACAATTTCTCCATGCATTGGCTCACCCTAAAGCCCCCTCTTACACGGTTTTTGGGAAGAGAAAATGATCATTGTTTTCTCTTATAATTTTACCTAATAATACTCTAAAATGTATTAGATTATTCATTCATTCAACTCATCCAAAATATAAGTTCTAGAGAAATAAAATCCTCTCTTTATCTCTCATCAAAACCGAAAATACTTAAGTGTTTATAAATATTTTTGGTTCAATTTTCTACTATAATTAATATTATAACTAGTATTTATAATATTGATTTAATTAAGAGAAGCCTTGGGTATTAAGCATAGGGAGAGATCTTACACTTAGATCTTTGTTCTTCCATTGGAATAGCTCAAGAACAAGAAGAGATAGGTGATCTCTCTTGTGCCCTAATAGCCGAAATCCATTTTGTAAGGACATGATTTCTCCTCTATTTATATTATTGTTTGCATGCATAAGATCCGTTTCAATTTTATGACAAATTATTTAGACATATAAGAGTATGTTAACATGTATATGAATCTACATTTCCCACACAACAACCACCACCAGCCTGGTCGACTGCCGCCGGCGAGTCGAACCAGTGCTGCCCTTTGGCCTGGTTCACCGCCAAGCCTCACCAAACGCCCCATTTTCTCCACCTACAACCACCGCAACTCTCACCTGTCCCCTGCCAAACCACCACCGTCATGCTCGCCGCCAAACCACGCACCCAGACACAGTGGCACCACCGTTTCGACCTCCCCCAAGTCCACGGTGGCGCCACCCCAAACCTACCCATCTAAACCCGTCTGAAAACCCGCATAATAAACCCGTTTGCTACCCCTGTCGCTGCCACCTCTCTCTGCCACTACCACCACCCAAAACCACCCTAACCACCACCACTACACTCGTCACATACCACCCATTACCATTACCCCGACACCAACCACCCTTATCCCCTCCCTAAGACACGCAACAGCCACCAACAACCCGACAGAAAAGCGAAAACAGAGGGGAAGGTTGTGCTCTTACCTTTTTCTGCCGCCACTACCGCCACCAGGGCCACCCACGGTTGTCAACAAAAGTCCCTAGCTCATCCCTGCTGCGTCGTCAACCACCACACACACTCTCTCTCTCGAATTGCGTGAAAGGCTGTCATTTGGTGTTGATGAAGAAGGGAGGCGGGTTGAGGGAGTAAGAAAGGAGGGAAGCGGGTTGAGGGAGTAAGGGCCACCCACGGTTGTCGACAAAAGTCCCTAGTCCATGTTTTTATGATTATTTTATTAAATATCGATAAACCGCAACATTGTTTTTCCGGAAAATTTTCGAAATTTTTGACCTAAGATTTTGAACATTATGAGTGTCATGGATTTTTCCAGAATGTTCAAGGATTTAAATTTCAAATTTTGAATTTATTTGAAATTTTTGGATTTATTTGAAGTTTAATAGCTTATTTTTGTATTTTTAGTCCTTTTATGAACAATTTTGTAAATAAAAGTTAATTATGGTCAAATTACTAGTGGAGACTATATTTTGAGTCCTAAGAGGTTAGGGTAATTAACTTATGCATAAATATGAGTTTATGCATTTTTGTGATTATAAAATGTTGAAATCACGCAAATCCGTAAAAACCGAGTAATATACGATATTGGCTAATTAAAGGCGATTTAGCATAAAAATTGAGCATGTTCATACATATTATAATGCTGCATTTTCTTTATGATTGTCATAATTTTAATTTATGTAATTTTGAATTATGTAATTTTACTTAGTATGGCCTTAGATTTTTAATTGGTATTTCCCGAAATGTATGGGAATATCGATTCGGTTGTAATTTTTATTGTGATCTCGTATCACCGTTTTGTAATTTAATAGATTTATTTTATTTTAGTTACAAATGTATAATAGGAAATTATGTAATTTATTATGTAATTTTATTCATTCCGGAGTTCCAAAAGACGGATTACTTCAAGAATGGCGATACATAAAGACGGTGTTACCTCGAGATGTGTGCCACAACCGAAGTTCAAGGGACCAATGGAGTTGGTTTCCGAATATGTAATAGATTAATAGTTTTTCTATTTTAGGAAAGGCCATACTAGGATTTATTTATCTTTATGCTTGCATTTTATTTTATGTCACATGCATCGCTAAATCGCCATAACTAAACATGCATTGTCTTATTTTATCGAGTTAATCGACCGTGTCAAATATAATTATCGTAGTTCACCGCTTTAGTTCACTTAAAACGTGATAGATAATAATTTGACATGACCTCTCGCTAAAACTATCAATTGAGACATAGCCTTACCAAATAGTAGAAACCATGAAAACCTATTTCGCGAGGGAGTGCGCTCGGCCCCACCGGGGTACAAACCTTGTTACGTAGGGGAAGTGGGTGATGAATGTTAATCCACCGAATTCATGTTGATGAGGGATGTATCGGCCCCACCGTGCCCAAGTTAATGTGGGTTTGGATCATGGACACATTTATTCGAAATTTGGATTGAACTCAACAAAAGTATTTGATAAGGGATGTATCGGCCCCACCGTGCCCTTGTCGATGTGTTTTGGGCTATAGATAATAGTTAATGTAATATTATCGACCAAGAGTTCTAAAAGTAGAATCGATTAAACGTTAATCCACCGAGTTATATTGATGAAGGATGTATCGGCCCCACCGTGCCTAAGTCGATATGAATTTGGGTCTTGGAATCATTTATCTAGTTGGGTAGAGGTCACTAGAAAAATGCGTAAAACTTGTTTAAATCATACTTTTTACGAGTATAATCAAAACGACAATTGTTTTACTCCTCATATTTTGTTTTGTAGACCACTTCTTATTCATAACAATGGCAACACCAACTCCTAATGCTACACCACTCGCTACTTCATCATGGCTCCGATCCTTTATGGATCGATGTAAACTTGAAAAGAATGGGTCAAATTTCTCCGAATGGGATGCCCAACTCAAATTAGCCGCCGAAGGTGACGACAAGCTTCGTTACCTTACCGAGGCCTCTCCACCCGAACCCTCCACTAGGTCCACCGCGGCCACGAGGGAAGCCTATGAGGCTTACCAAAAGGAGTCCGCCGCAATGAAAAATGTCTTAATATTTGCGATGGAGGCGGACCTCCAAAGGAGAGCCTTCAAAATGGGCAATGCTAATGAGATTTACTCCAAACTTGTGACCATGTTTTCACAAACTCCGCGGATCGTCCAATATGAGGCGGCCGCGGCATTCTTTGATCTCGACTTCAAAGAGGGCCAAAAGGTTAGCCCTCATGTGCTCAAACTCATGGAGCTTGTCGAGACCTTGAAGATTCAAAAAGTTGAAATCCCCAAAGAACTCATCGTAGATAGGATTCTACACTCCTTGTCTAAAGTTAAGGCATATGTGCAATTCAGGGTGAATTTCAACATGCAAGACAAGGATGTGTCTCTTGAGGAGTTGCACAAGTTACTTGTGCAAGCCGAGAGGGACATGGGGTTAAATGTGAACCCTCCTAAGGATGTGCTTAACATAAGCACAAAGAGTAAGGGGAAGTTCAAGAAGAATGGGAGAAAGGGCAAGAAGCAAGCTCCCACATTCACCAAAGCTAAGTCTTGTGAAGCTAGCACCTCCAAAGTCAAGAAGGGTCCTCTTGACAAATGCCATTATTGTAATGGCATGGGACATTGGAAGAGGAATTGTTCCAAATACCTTGGTGATATCAAAGTTGGAAAGATCACTCCAGTAGGTAAATGACTAACCTTCTTTTTATGTTTCAAATTCAACTATGGTATTATGATGCAAAAGTTGTGATAATGTATCTTCCCTTTTTATTGTAAATAGGGCCTCCACCAAGCAAAGACAAGGGGAAAGAAAAACAAGCATGATAAACCATGGAGAAGCTAAGGATAGCTTTTATGGAGCTTTGTTTTTCATTGTCTTATTTTAAGTTATGTTTTGAATTTTAGAACTTTAAGTTTCCGTGTTCGACATGGAAAGGTATTTTGGATAATGGTTTGTATTTTGGATAATGGTGACTTGGTTTGCAACCCAAGTCACCCGTTTTATCATTTATCCTTTATGTTCTAAAATTTCATCTTTAAATGCTTGCGTTTTGAAACATAAGATTATTCACTTAAAAGTGATCCCATAGACAACTATAATGACGGGTTTCATTATATGTCCACATGCTTAAGGCTTGTGTATGATCATTTATAAAGTGACTTTGAGTCTATGAACTCTCTTAAAGGTATGTCAACCACCAAGTACACTTATGAAATCAATAACAATTAGTCAACCTATGAGGTAGTTCTCCTTATAATTCAACATCATTAATTTGTGTCTCATATGCTATCTTTGAATGCTTAGTGCATTCATTCTAAAGATAGAGTGGGAGAAAAATGAGGACACAACACACAAGGCAAGATATAATTGTGTACTTGTGTAAATGAAGATCTACGCAAGAGAGAATGATTTGAATGAAGGTATATCTATTTACATAATATACCAAATAGATGAGATCTATAGTCTCAAGTTAGTTCTATATGACTAAGGAGACCAAGTGTAGTAATCGTAAGAGTTTATTCTCAAGATAACTACACGAGGAGACCAAAAGAAGTTTTGGAAGAAAAATGACTAATGTAAAGTCTTAACAAGCTTTTGACTAAGGTTATGAATCATTTGACCAATAGTTTCAATCATGAGTTTTACTTAAGAGCCTAAATGAATCATAGTAACATACTAGTTATGATCAAATTGCAAAGATTGATATTCCGATATCTTCAATAGCCAACATTTTAACCACGCAAATGTCATTGTTTAACCTCGCTATGAAATGGTTAAACCTCCTTCCGAAAGGGTATTCCAAAGGACCTATTCTAAATATTATTTGTATTTGAATGATGACATTGCTACACATCATTATGACATGAGTGTGTTAGAGATTTAAAATCTCTTTCCGTAAGGTTGAGATGAGACCACTTCAAAATAGGCATTTTGAAAGGATATGATGGGAACATATATGGTTTTATCCTAGTAACTTGGCAAAGCGATTTATATTTATATTCTTGACAAATTTTGATTAAGAAGTCATCTCGAAATATGTAGAATTGAGTGGGAGTTAGGTAATTCTCATGTGAAGACATAGAATTTAGTGGGAGCTATCATCCTTGAATGTATAAAACTCATTACTCATTAAAGAATGATGAGCTAATATCTTCTCTCATAAAGAAGCTTTTGAGTTTTCAATTCTGGATGAAAATGGACAATGATGAATCCAATTACATCATGAGATGTTGGATTAGTATTAAAGAGATACACATCGTATCAACATTTACATAGGTTATTCATATGAATGAAAAATGGGATTACCATTAGCAGTCATGGTAGTTCATTGAACCTGAGAACGGTTGATCTCATGATTATTAGTAACTAATGTTTCCGCCATTAGAATAATCATGTACATGTCCAATTATGAATCATATGCATAAGAGCATGATGATTGACTTGGTGAGCCATAATAGAAGCGTCATGAATTCTCGAGTAGAATCCGATGAGCGATTTCAGTGATTGACGGATGTTCTATTGTGTGTCAAGAGTTTGCACATATTGTAGAAAATCCGACCACATATGAGGATTTATGAGAATCCCAAATCTTTCAAGCCCAGAAAGAGAAATGAGAAGTTTTGGAAAGATACTTGGTTAAATAAGAGGTTATTCAAAACAATCTTTCCTAATAAAGCTAGGACTTGTGAGAAGTACTAAGCTAATAATCTTGTCAATTGTTACAAGATTCTACAAAACATATACCTAGTGCATTGTGTGTGGATGGAATACTTGATCGGTACAAGTTGTATTATTCATCACAAATTCGTTCATTATGAGATGATCGATAAGAAAGTTCTTTCAAGTTAAAGAACCAAAACCAAGGTCGAGAACCTTGATGTATGCTTGGTAAAATTCATGGTATGAGAACATGAATGTGAAGGAAATTGCAAGTGTAAGAAGTTTGAACACGTGGACACATGGGATGTTAAACTTCTATTGCAATCGATAAGTGTTTACACTTATGATAAACATCACAAGGTTGTAATATGATATTGACTACCCGAGTGTGATGTTGACATTTGTCGTTTGAGTTATTATTAACTCACTTGGTACATTGTTATATCCAAACGGGTTGTGGAGACAATTGAACCCCGTTAAAGTGAACATGGATTAACATTGTTTTTGCCCATAGTTACTTATATGAGGTGACGTCTCGAAGTGACTAGAGTGTGATGCGATTGATGGCAAGTTCAAGTGCCATAGAGTCATGTGAGATGACTAGTCGATCACATAGGCAGACTGTTAGGAACTTTCTGTCGGGCCTTATGACCGCTTATAGAGTTCTGGCAAATTTATATAGCCTGGTCGTGGCGGGAGCTACTATAGTATTCGAATGAGTCGATTCTTTTGACTAAAGACTATTCTCCTAAGATGGCACAGTTTCAGATTAACTTTGATTTGTGTTACTACGACCTTCGTAAATGGGGTCAAATGGGCATATTTTGGGTTATGATGGCTCTGGCTAGTCGAAGGGAATGAGTGCGATAGGAATTGTCCACCCCTTGTCAGGGTTATAATAATATCTCAGGGCCACTCGAGGAGTAATGAACTGGAAATGCGTGGCCACGCTCGGATGGCATCCAGAGTGGATAAATCCGGTCAATCGTTATTCTCGGATCGAGGAAACCACTCTCGATATGATCACTTGCAAGTACGACTGAAAGAGACCTTGCATTGAGTGGGAGATAGTAATAGGACAAGAGAATTGGTGACGCACACTTGTCGAGGACAAGTGGGAGATTGTTGGAATATGTGTCCTCCGACAATAATGCGATCACGACTGTTGATCATGATGATCACATGTTTAAGTCTCATTAAAATGAATACAATTGGGAAGTAATATTGTTACTGTCAACTGGTCAACATATATCGGTAATGATTGGCTGACTAGAGTTTGACATTACTGTCGTGTGACGGTGGTGATCAGTTGACCCCCTAGGTCATACCTAAAGGGCAATACTCTTAATTGATTATTTAATTAATCGTATAATGTTACGAGTTAATTAAATTACTTGAAAATTGACGGATGATTTTGGAAGTAAAATTTACGTATCATATTGAAATGGGATTTAATAAGGTACGGTCTGAGTAATTGAATTGTATCATTACTCGGATGAAATAAATTGTTTAATGTAACAATTAAATTGAATGAATTGTTATAAATACAATCTGTTGTGATTTATAAATGGTAAAATATTTTGGCACAAGTAATTATGAAATTACTAAGTCGATTTTGTATATGACGTATTTTTATTAATACGTTGATTTTTAATATGATGAAAATACATAAACAAATATATGTGACATGTGACATGTAACATATAGACAATTGACAAAAATAATATGGACACCATATTATGCAAAGGGCCGAAAATTAGAAGGTGTTCTAGCTAATTATAAGTTGTGTGTAATTAGTGGAAAACACAATGATTATATAGCATCCTAGCCATGCAAGCCTATTGTTCCTTGTGAAGAACAATTTCTCCATGCATTGGCTCACCCTAAAGCCCCCTCTTACACGGTTTTTGGGAAGAGAAAATGATCATTGTTTTCTCTTATAATTTTACCTAATAATACTCTAAAATGTATTAGATTATTCATTCATTCAACTCATCCAAAATATAAGTTCTAGAGAAATAAAATCCTCTCTTTATCTCTCATCAAAACCGAAAATACTTAAGTGTTTATAAATATTTTTGGTTCAATTTTCTACTATAATTAATATTATAACTAGTATTTATAATATTGATTTAATTAAGAGAAGCCTTGGGTATTAAGCATAGGGAGAGATCTTACACTTAGATCTTTGTTCTTCCATTGGAATAGCTCAAGAACAAGAAGAGATAGGTGATCTCTCTTGTGCCCTAATAGCCGAAATCCATTTTGTAAGGACATGATTTCTCCTCTATTTATATTATTGTTTGCATGCATAAGATCCGTTTCAATTTTATGACAAATTATTTAGACATATAAGAGTATGTTAACATGTATATGAATCTACATTTCCCACACAACAACCACCACGGCACTGGTCGATCGCACGGCGAGTCGAACCGATCTTCGCCCTTTGGCCTCGGTTCACCGCCAAGCCTCACCAAACGCCCCATTTTCTCCACCTACAACCACCGCAACTCTCACTGTCCCCGCCAAACCACCACCGTCATGCTCGCCGCCAAACCACGCACCCAGACACAGTGGCACCACCGTTTCGACCTCCCCAAGTCCACGGTGGCGCCACCCCAAACCTACCCATCTAAACCCGTCTGAAAACCCGCATAATAAACCCGTTTGCTACCCCCGTCGCCGCCACCTCTCTCGCCACTACCACCACCCAAAACCACCCTAACCACCACCACTACACTCGTCACATACCACCCATTACCATTACCCCGACACCAACCACCCTTATCCCCTCCCTAAGACACGCAATGACCACCAACAACCCGACGTAAAAGCGAAAAACAGAGGGGAAGGTTGTGCTCTTACCTTTTTCTGCCGCCACTACCGCCACCAAGGCCACCCACGGTTGTCGACAAAAGTCCCTAGCTCATCCCTGCTGCGTCGTCAACCACCACACACACTCTCTCTCTCGAATTGCGTGAAAGGCTGTCATTTGGTGTTGATGAAGAAGGGAGGCGGGTTGAGGGAGTAAGAAAGGAGGGAGGCGGATTGGTTAGGGTACTATTAGGGTTAGGGTATACTATTAGGGTTAGGGTTTAGGGTTAAATGGGCTGAACAGTTATTGGGCCAACTCAAATGGGTTAGCTCACATTTCGAATTCCATATAAACCCGTCTCAATTAACTTACGATAGCTTAACGTAATTATCGACTCAACACTTAACCCGATATAATTAGTAATATAAAATGTATAATAATTAATATATAATAGTATCCGTTTAATTGATTATATAAAATACGGGGTATTACAGTTATGTTGTTAGTCACCTACACTACTACAATTTTACTCAAAGAGGACGCCCCTTGGAGTACGGTTGGAGACGGAACCGTCTTATTTCAGTCAAAAAATTTGGCGCCATTAGTTAATACATACTTATGACTGTTAATAGAGACAACCGCCCTCGTTGTAAAAGTAACAAGGACGGTTGGTCAATAAAACCGTCTTCTTATTAAACTAGAAGACGGTTGTAATAGTAGACCGTCTTCTTTTATTTTAATACCGATGATCCAAATTCCCAATATACACGAAATCCTCTGCTTATTCAAACAATATACAATATACACGAAACCCTTATACCCTAAAGCACATAAACCACCCTCATCGTCTGTCGTTCATCTCTGACGCAACCACCAGCGCCTCGCAAACCACCGCCTCAACATTCTTCTTCATCATCGCCCTAAAGCAACAGCGTAGCACGATCACCGCCAGCCGTTGATCGCCTTATCGAGGTGTGTGTCAATCGTCATATTCTTCATTATGTATCTGATAAATCGTTTATTTAGTACAAATTGATTTCGTGACTATCATAATTGAACAATGAAATCAATTCTATATATCATATTCTGCATTTAATTTCTGACAATTCGTTAATTGCTTGTGCTATTGCTCCAATTTTTCGTTAATTTGCTTGTGCTTATCCCCAATCCCCTTACTCTGCTTGTGCTTATATGTTTAATTCTTGATTTTGCTGTATTTATCAATCTTTCTTACTGCAAGCTCTTTCGTATAAGACAGTTTTATAGTTAGATTATCATGAGACCGACCCTTATAATGAGAAATTGATTATCATTTGCCATAAAATTGGTGAATTATGGCAAACGATACACGACAACAATAGTTTTAGATTCTTTAATAAAGTTTAGTTCCTATTCTTCAACTATTAGTTTACCATACGTCGTTGGCCAAGTAAAACTGAGATCCTAGCCTAAGCCCGCATCCAAATCGACTTGTTTTTTAAATAATGAGCTCGAATTACACGGCAACAACAGTTTTTGGATTCTTCAATAATCTCCAAACTGGAATCCCATTTGTTTAATTGACTTCATCTTATTAAATTTAGAGTTTTTTTTTTTGGGATGTGGGCAGTAGATGAATAAGGAGGAATGCTAGTGATGGAGGAACTAAGAGGTGGGTAGAAGGTTAGAAATCCTGATCATGTCAATTCGGATCATGTCAATTCGGAGGTGATCATGTCAGTCCTGATCATGTATATTATGGGGGCAGAACTTAATTTAGGAGATGGACAATTCTGAGGTTTGTGGGAACATGAGTTTATCGCTTTCTAAAATAACAACCATAATTACCGCTTCCTTTATAGCCCGACAATGCTCGAACGAGTTAAGCATAAGGTGAGGACCCGAACTTTACTATTTTTTCCAGTTAAGGAGTCGTACTTTAAAATTTTATAGTAAATGATCTTTTACACTAACTCCGTCAAGTACGTCACTAAAAGCAACCTCAGATACTTCTATCTTGGTATACCGTACTTCTTATACTGAAATTACAGTAACAATTTATCAAATTTATGTAGAACTCATTGTGACAAAGAGTAAACTAAGAGGCTTAATTTTTCAATCCCATATTTTATTTGTAACCAGAAGTCTTGAAAAAAAAAGATCTTTAATTATGAATTGAAAGTTGTCTAACAATTCGATCAGTGCATTATTTTTTCTTTTATGAAATCAGTTTTGCAAGCAATTTCTAATCAACTATAACTCAATGCTTCTGAAACTCTTGAAATTGTGTCTTTCATAAGCTAGATGATTATGTGGACACTTTTTTATTCTTGAATTTAGCTCAGGTTCACCTTCCATCAAATCATTTTTGACACTCTTTTATTAGCATTGTGTCACATCATCGTATTCAAATGAAAAAAAAAGTGAAATACAGAATTTATGTGATTCTCTGAAGTACAGAATTTATCAATTTGGTATTCAGTTAGTCTTCTAACTTTTCACATCTGACTTATCTATGTAACTATATAGATAAATATGGCTCGTACTTGGATGTCTGATGCAAAAAAAGGTGACCCAGAATATGATGCCGGGTTAGCTGAATTTTATGCCTTTGTTAGAGAGAATGTGACAAACACATCTAGTATGGCGTGCTCTTGTGATATGTGTCTTAATATGACGCATATGAGCTTTTCAGATGTACACATTCATTTACAGAAGAGAAAATTTAATCCAAAATATAGACGCTGGACTTTTCACGGAGAATGTAATACTCCGTATTTATAAGTCTTGGGGTACTCTATCGAGTAGCCCTTACTCTGCCGAGTAAGGGTAAGTTGCATTTTAGAAAAGTTTCTGACCTGTTGGGTACTCGATCGAGTAGCTGGGGCACTCGATCGAGTAAGGGGGTACTCGATCGAGTACCTCGGGTACTCGATCGAGTAGCCGGTTTTACGGGGAGATTTCTCGGGTTTTGTTAATTACGCGATTGAGGTATTTAAGCTTTGTCGTCATTATTCTAAATCACTTTTGCAAAACCTAAATTACTGTTTAAGAGAGAAAGCAAGCAAGTTCTTCATCCTAATCGCATAATTAGCAATTCCCGGAGTTTGGAGGGTCAGTTCTTATCGTTGTTCATACCGTTGAGTTCCTTGCGTCAAGGGTAAGATCTATGTACCCTTTTTGTTGTATTTCCTTTATTTTGGTTAAACCCTAATTAAGGGATTTGGGGGTTTTTGTATAGTATATGATTCGGTAGCATTTATATGTCGTATGATAGGAGGAGGGTTAATAGAGGAAGCTTTTTGACTCAGCAGTAGAGACCGTCTGATTGTGTGCATACCAGGTAGGATTTCCTACTCAGTATTAGTCCCATAATGGGATATTGGTTGATGTGTTGTGTTTGGTTGTTTGATATAGTAATTGTATTGTGATTGTGGTTGTGACCGTTGTCTATGGTTCGCGAGGCGTGGCCTCGGCTGAGTGGGGTCACTTGCGGGAGTGGCTCCACGCCCTAGTTTCGCCTTCTGTGGAACCCGCCACAGAAGGGATGTGCACATTAAAGGACAGGGTTATCGCTCACTATGTGGAGCGGGGATTTGGTGGGTACGGCTGCGGTCTCCCACTGGCAGGGCTGGTCCAGTGGACAGTCAGTGATTGAGATGATTAGATTTGGCGTGATTGTGAGTGCGTGACAGTTAAGCTGTCTGTTTACTTTATTGTTAGTATATATATTGAATTGTGTGATTAGTACCGACCCCGGTGTTGTTTTGTAAACTGCGGTGATCCATTCGGGGATGGTGAGCAGATATTGAGCAGGTATTGAGATGAGTACTGGGATAGCTGGGATGGCCACGACAAGATGATAGGAGTCTTCCGCTGTAGTTTATTAGTTATTTACATTTCAGTTAGAACAGTCAGTTTGAGAACATGTATCGTACTTTTGATTTGGTTTTGAGGATTGTAACTATTCGCTAATTATTTATAATAAACGTTGTTTCTTCATTGTTATTTGATTATCATTGCCTCGGGTAACCGAGATGGTAATGTCTTCATACCTGAGTGGTCCTAGTAAGGCACTTGGAGTATGGGGGTGTTACAAATGGTATCAGAGCAACGATCCTGAAACCTGTAACCAATGAACCTAATGAACATAGGGAGTCAATTAAAAAGAACCCGGGGTAAAAGTTGTAGGAGCTAATGCAAAGGCTTGGGAGACGTCCTAAAGTCGCGGGGTCGCCCTACAATTTTGAACCGGTCACATGGGGGGAGTGTTTGTCGAGTCGTATGTGTGTTTGGTTAACTTGTATAAGAATGTGATGAAATGTGTTAATTGTTGGATGTTCGAAATTGGAGGTTGAGAATGTTAAAGAAAGGTTAATGAAATATGGGGAAACTGTTGATGGAATGATAGCATGTTGAATGTTTTACAATGTGGCATTTAATAACATGATGAAGTAATCTCGTAGATCGTATGAAAAGATGCGTAGCATGTTTAGTTATGATATAATGTGGTTTTATAAAGTTTAGCATGTTAGCATATGACGTAGCATGCGGGTAGCTTTTATGAATTGGCATGACTCGATCGAGTGGGACTGACTCGATCGGGTGGGTTTTTGACGATTTTAAGTCCAGAATCGTGTTTTTGGGTACTCGATCGAGTAACTAGGGGTACTCGATCGAGTAGGGGGTCACTCGATCGAGTAGCCTAGCTACTCGGTCGAGTATGTAAGAGATCAGAAGGTCTGTTTGAGGTCTGAAGTTTGGGTACTCGATCGAGTATGTGGGGCACTCGATCGAGTAGCCCGTTACTCGATCGAGTGTGTTTGGGAACTCGATCGAGTAGGTTCTGGGCAGCGTGTTTTCGTGTTTTGAGATTTAGTACGTGTGTTTATGTCTACCCTTTCTTATATATAGCTTCAAGATGCCGCCCAAGAAGACTGCTTTGTATGCGAGAGCTGAGCTTATGAACATAGATGACATCGTTAACATGTTGGAGCATCAGGATTCTCTCACTGAGGCTTTAAAGACTGTGGGGAAGGATAAGGATAAGGATAAGGAGAAGGAGGTTGATCATTCTAAAATCAGCCTCTATATCGCGAGGTTTAACCCGAAAGAGTACAAGGGAGTTGGGGAGCCTAACCTTCTTGATAGTTGTCTGAGAGAGATGGAGAACATATTAGATTTGGTTCACTGTCCGGATGAGATGAGAGTGGAACAGGCTGCGTTCTATCTGAGGGAGGCAGCTGGCAAGTGGTGGGATTCAGTGAAGGTGAGTGCTAAGGAAATATATACAAACCAAGGGTTACCTGCTATACCTTGGGAGGAGTTTTGTAGGGCTATGAGGAAGGAGTTTGTGCCGGAACATGTGAGGAGTATGTTGAGAGAAGAGTTTGACAGCTTTAAGATGACCGCTGAGATGTCTGTGGCCGAGTACTACAGGCAATTCAATGAGAAGTCTAGGTATGCTGAGGATATGGGTTTGAGTGAGGAGAACCTGGCGTTGAGGTTTGAGAGGGGGTTGACCCCTAAGATTATGGATAAGTTACCTGTGGGAGTCCTTACTGATGTTAAGGAAGCCTATGAAAGGGCTGGGAGAGCTGAGAGGTTGGTGGAGATGGCTCAGGAGAGGTTAGGTGGTGAGAAGAGGAAGTCTGAGAGCGAGGGTGGTGGCCAATCTAATCACAAGAAAGGCAACCACAATCAGTCTAAGGGGTTTTCTTCTGGGTGAGGGTTCAGTGCTGGGGCTTCCTTTGGGCGTGGCCGTGGAAGTGTGAGTAATAGTTGGGGAGTGACCTGCTATAGCTGTGGTGGTGTAGGCCACAAGAGACATGAGTGCACAAGTGCGCCAGGATCTTTCCGAGACTGCGCAGAGCTTCGCGAGCAAATGCACCGGTTGGATCATGGCCAAACCGGGAAGTCGAGTTGCAGAGTGGAGGCAACCGCAACGGTGGTAATTCTTATCAGAAACCACCAACGAACAACAACAACAATCAAGGGTCGGGTGCTAATCCGACCACATCAGCCAGTACTGTCCAGGGAGGTGGGCATAAGACCAGTGGCAAGTTATTCATGATGGAGAAGAAAGCAGCTGAGGAAGATGCGCACGTTATCACCGGTACTTTTCTTGTAAATGGCGTTCATACCTTTGTTTTGTTTGATTCGGGGGCTTCTCAGTCATTTGTGTCTTCGAGTCATGTTAAACGGTTGGGTTTGAGGGTATATGAGTCTGTTAGTGAGCGAGTTTTTATACCTTCGGGTGAGTCTGTATCATGTGGGAGATTGTTTAGAGATATATCTATGATAGTTGGGCAAGTTGATTTCCCTGTAGACTTGCTAGAGTTTCCTTTCGACGGTTTTGAGATGATAGTCGGGATGGATTGGTTAGGAAAGTATAAAGCTAAGATAGACTGTCATCAAAAGAAAGTGTCTTTAAGAGGTCCTAAGGGCGTTAGTGTGTCTTACCGTGGGTTTCTAGTCAAACCCAAAGTTAAGTTGATTGCAGCTGTCACTTTGAAGTCATATCTGAGGAAGGGGTGTCCTTTGATCTTGTGCCATGTGAGAGATGACCGGATAGAGAGTCCGACAGTTGATGAGATACCAGTGGTGGGAGAGTTTGCCGATGTTTTTCCAGAGGAAATTCCGGGGTTGCCGCCGGGAAGGGAGATAGATTTCACCGTCGAGTTGAAACCAGGGACGGGGCCAATCTCTAAGGCACCATACCACATGGGTCCTAAGGAGATGGAGGAGCTTAGAAAGCAGTTGGATGATTTGATAGAGAAGGGATACATTAGACCTAGTGTATCGCCGTGGGGGGCACCAGTTCTTTTCGTGAAGAAGAAGGATGGGAGTTTGAGGTTATGCATAGATTATAGGGAGCTGAACCGAGTGACGATAAAGAACAAGTATCCTTTGCCAAAGATAGATGACCTGTTTGATCAGTTGAGTGGTGCATCAGTCTTTTCTAAGATTGATTTGAGGTCGGGGTACCATCAGGTGAAGATTAGAGAGGTGGACATACCAAAGACAGCTTTCACGTCGAGGTATGGCCATTATGAGTATGTGGTGATGCCGTTTGGGTTGTCTAATGCACCGGCAGTGTTTATGGACTTGATGAATAGGATCTTCAGACAGTTCTTGGATAATTTCGTAGTGGTGTTTATTGACGATATCTTGATCTACTCTAAGACTATGGAGGAGCATGAGGAGCATCTAAGGATCGTGTTGCAAACTTTGAGGGACCATAAGTTGTATGCTAAGCTATCTAAGTGTGAGTTCTGGTTAGAGAAAGTTACTTTTCTGGGGCATGTGATCTCTAAAGATGGGGTAGCTGTGGATCCGGCGAAGATTGAGGCAGTGACAAAGTGGGAAGCACCGAAGAATGTTGCTGAGGTTAGGAGTTTCTTGGGTTTAGCTGGATAATACAGACGGTTCGTGAAGGATTTCTCCAAGATAGCTAGACCTATGACAGCGTTGATGAGGAAAGAGAACAGGTTTCGTTGGGATGAGAGTTGTGAGACGGCGTTCCAAACATTAAAGGAGCGTTTGACCACAGCTCCTGTCTTAGCTTTGCCTGAAGGGACCGAGAACTTTGAGGTTTATACAGATGCCTTGAAGAATGGGTTGGGATTTGTGTTGATGCAGAATGGTAAAGTGATTGCCTATGCTTCTAGGCAATTGAAGCCTTACGAGGAGAACTACCCTACTCATGATCTGGAATTGGGTGCAGTGGTGTTTGCTCTCAAGATATGGAGATATTACCTTTATGGAGCAATCTTTAAGGTATTTTCTGATCACAAGAGTCTCAAGTACATTTTCACTCAAAAAGAGTTGAACATGAGGCAGAGGAGGTGGATGGAGCTAATTGGCGACTATGACATGGAAATCATCTACCATGAAGGGAAGGCCAATGTTGTAGCTGATGCTTTGAGTAGGAAGAGTGTACATTCTCTGTGTACAGCTCTATCTTTGATGAGGCTGAGAGATGAGGTAGCGAGTTTTGGGATACATATGATGCAAAAAGGAGATGCCATGGGTGATATGACAGTACATCTTGAGTTTTATGATGACATTCGAGGTAAGCAGGCGTTGGATCCTAAGATAGTGGAGTGGAGAGCTGGAGTAGAGAAAGGGACAGTGTCCTGGTTTTCTATTCATACAGATGGTAGTTTGAGGTTTGATGGTAGGTGGTGTGTTCCTAATGATGAAGAGTTGAAAAAGACTATCATGGCAGAGGCACATTGCACACCATATTCAAGACATCCGGTGGTGACAAGCTATACAAGGATTTGAAGAAAACGTTTTGGTGGCCTGGGATGAAGAAAGAGACAGCTGAGTTTGTATTCCGTTGTTTGACATGCCAGAGAGTTAAAGGGGAACAACGACGACCACAAGGTAAGATTCAGTCTTTAGAGGTACCAGAGTGGAAGTGGGAATCCATTTCCATGGATTTCATTATGGGTTTGCCAAAGAGTCAACAAGGTAACAACATGATTTGGGTAATAGTGGATCGACTGACCAAGTCAGCTCACTTTGTTCCAATGAAAGATACATGGACTAAGGCACAACTGGCTATGGCCTATCGAAAGAACGTGCTTAAGTTACATGGAGTCCCTAAGGACATAGTGTCTGACAGAGATGCGAGGTTTATATCGAGGTTTTGGAAGGAGTTGCAGGAATCGTTGGGAACAACTTTGAAGATGAGTATAACATTTCATCCTGCGACAGACGGGCAGACTGAGAGAACAATCAAGACTCTTAAGGATATGTTGCGAGCTTGTGTGATGGACTTTGGTGGTAGCTGGGAACAGAGGTTAGACTTGATAGAATTTTCTTATAATAACAGCTATCACACTAGTATTGGCATGGCACCGTTTGAGGCTTTGTATGGGAGGAGATGTAGGAGTCCAATCTGTTGGGACGATAGTCTTTGAGGCAAAGTGGTTTTAGGACCAGAGATGGTGCATGAGATGGTGGAACAGATTAAGATGATCAGGGAACGGATGAGAGCAGCTCAGGATAGGCAAAAGAGTTATGCAGATCTACATCGCAGAGACATAGAGTTTCAGGTTGGGGATAAGGTTCTTCTGAAAGTGTCTCCTATGCGTGGGGTTATGAGATTTGGGAAGAAAGGCAAGCTAAGTCAGAAGTTTATAGGGCCGTATGAGATCTTAGAGCGGGTTGGGGAAGTTGCTTATCGTCTGGCTTTACCAGCTGCATTAGAGAGAGTGCATAATGTGTTTCATGTATCGCAGCTGCGAAAGTATGTGAGTGACCCGTCACATGTGTTAGAGGCCGAGAACTTAGAGCTAGATGAGTCCTTATCATATCTTGAGGTGCCGAAACAGATCCTAGACCGAAAGGTTAGAAAGACTAGGAATGGTGAGACAGTTCTGCTCAAAATCCTTTGGTCTAACCACGAGACCGAGGAAGCTACATGGGAGCTAGAGGAGGCTATGAAAGAGCGTTACCCTTTCCTTTTTGATCAGGTATGTATGGTTACGGGGACGTAACCTTGTTTCTTTTAGGGGGGTAGGAGATGATCGCGAACAGTTTTTAAGAGTTTTATACCCCTTTTATATGTTGTGTCGGGATGTTTGTCGGGATGAGTTGGCCTAGTAACATGTTTTATGTTGAATTTCGTATGGTTGTTGAGTCGGGAATGTTATGGGAGTACCTTTGTTTAGTAGTGGTTGGAACTTCGGGGACGAAGTTCCTTTTAAGGAGGGAAGACTGTAATACTCCGTATTTATAAGTCTTGGGGTACTCTATCGAGTAGCCCTTACTCTGCCGAGTAAGGGTAAGTTGCGTTTTAGAAAAGTTTCTGACCTGTTGGGTACTCGATCGAGTAGCTGGGGCACTCGATCGAGTAAGGGGGTACTCGATCGAGTACCTCGGGTACTCGATCGAGTAGCCGGTTTTACGGGGAGATTTCTCGGGTTTTGTTAATTACGCGATTGAGGTATTTAAGCTTTGTCGTCATTATTCTAAATCACTTTTGCAAAACCTAAATTACTGTTTAAGAGAGAAAGCAAGCAAGTTCTTCATCCTAATCGCATAATTAGCAATTCCCGGAGTTTGGAGGGTCAGTTCTTATCGTTGTTCATACCGTTGAGTTCCTTGCGTCAAGGGTAAGATCTATGTACCCTTTTTGTTGTATTTCCTTTATTTTGGTTAAACCCTAATTAAGGGATTTGGGGGTTTTTGTATAGTATATGATTCGGTAGCATTTATATGTCGTATGATAGGTGGAGGGTTCATAGAGGAAGCTTTTTGACTCAGCAGTAGAGACCGTCTGATTGTGTGCATACCAGGTAGGATTTCCTACTCAGTATTAGTCCCATAATGGGATATTGGTTGATGTGTTGTGTTTGGTTGTTTGATATAGTAATTGTATTGTGATTGTGGTTGTGACCGTTGTCTATGGTTCGCGAGGCGTGGCCTCTACCGAGTGGGGTCACTTGCGGGAGTGGCTTCACGCCCTAGTTTCGCCTTCGTGGAACCCGCCACGAAGGGATGTGCATATTAATGGACAGGGTTATCGCTCACTATGTGGAGCGGGGATTTGGTGGGTACGTGCGGTCCCCCATCGGGGCTGGTCCAGTGGACGATCGGTGATTGAGATGATTGGATTTGGCGTGATTGTGAGTGCGTGATGATTAAGTCGTCTGTTTACCTTATTGTTAGTATATATATTGAATTGTGTGATTAGTACTGACCCCGGTGTTGTTTTGTAAACTGCGGTGATCCATTCGGGGATCTTTGAGCAGATATTGAGCAGGTATTGAGATGAGTACTTTGGGATAGCCGGGATGGCCACGACATGATGATAGGAGTCTTCCATTGTAGTTTATTAGTTATTTACATTTCGATTAGAAACGATCGGTTTGAGAACATGTATCGTACTTTTGATTTGGTTTTGAGGATTGTAACTATTCGCTAATTATTTATAATAAACGTTGTTTCTTCATTGTTATTTGATTATCATTGCCTCGGGTAACCGAGATGGTAATGTCTTCATACCTGAGTGGTCATAGTAAGGCACTTGGAGTATGGGGGTGTTACAGAGAATCTAGAACAATAAAAAGAGGAATGAGAGAAGATATAAATATCCAATTTAGTGAGATGGAAAAAGAAACATGTTTTAATCTAATTGAAAAGGATTCTGATGCGCCAGAAGAAGATTCAGATTTGGGAATGGATATGAATTCTGATTCGGTTGGTGAGTCTGATGATAACTCTGAAAATATATGGGGAGATTTTTGTGGAGAGAATGAGGAAGAAGAGAACTCGTCTATAATATTGATGAAGATATTATAGATGATGATGATGTAGGCGTTGATAAAAATAATTTGGATGACATAAGTGTTGTATTAGAGAAATTAAAAGATTCTGAGATGCCATTGTATAAGAGCTGCAAGAAATACACTAAATTGGCATCAATTGTTAAGTTATATAATTTGAAAGCTAAAAATGGGTGGAGCGACAAGAGTTTTAATGACCTCCTAGAAGTGTTGAAAGACATGCTTCCGGAAGATAATGTTCTTCCTAATCGCACCTATGCGGCAAAGAAGATACTTCGAGGAATTGGTATCAAATATGAAAACATTCATGCATGTCCTAATGATTGTATATTGTATCGCAAAGAATATGAGACATGTACTCACTGTCCGGTTTGTAAAGAGTGGCGGTATAAAAAGAAGGAGGGGATCCCAGCAAAAGTTTTGTTGTATTTTCCAATCATTCCAAGGTTGATACACCTTTTTGCGAATAAGGAAGATGCGAAGCTATTGACATGGCAGAGAACTACCAAAGCTAATGATGGGAGGTTGAGACACCCAGCTGATGGGTTAGAGTGGAAGTTCATTGATTCTAATTACCCGGAGTTTGGCAAAGAATCCAGAAATCTTCGGCTTGCACTATCAACCGACGGGATGAATCCTTATCGAAGTCTGAGTAGTCAACATAGTACTTGGCCAGTGCTTTTAGCTATTTACAACTTACCTCCATATTTATGCATGAAACGCAAATATTTGATGTTGTCTTTGTTGATTTCTGGGCCTAAAGAACCTGGTAATGATATAGATGTCTATTTGGCTCCTCTTCTCGAGGATTTGAAAATATTATGGGATAAAGGGATAGAAGTTTTTGATGCCTACCAGAATAGCGTATTCAATTTAAAAGCAATGTTATTGTGCACTATCTCTGACTTTCCTACATATGGCAATCTGTGTGGGTATACTGTACATGGAAAAGAGGCGTGCCCTTTGTGTGGAGAAGATGTAGATTCTTGTTATTTGAAATTTTCTAGAAAGCAAGCCTACTTAGGATATCGTAGGTTTTTAGATGAGGACCATTCATATCGTAGGCAACAAAAAGCGTTTAATGGAAAAGCCGAGCATCGTCCACCTCCTAAGATATTAACTGGTCATGAAGTATATGAAAAGGTAAAAAGTATTCAGATTATATATGGGAAGAAAGGTTCCAAATTGGCGTCTCGTGGTTATAAGAAGATGAGTCCTCTTTTTGAGCAACTTCCTTATTGGCGTGATCTCTCTATAAGTCACTGCTTAGATGTTATGCATATTGAGAAGAATGTATGTGATAATATCATCAACACTCTTCTCAATGTTCCAAATAAGTCAAAAGACAATAAGGCGGCTAGGAAAGATATGATGGAAATGAAAATTAGGCCTGAGCTAGCGCCGCAAGAGAAAGGAACACGTGCTTATTTGCCTCCGGCTGCTCATACCCTTTCAAAAAAGGAAAAGATGGAGTTTTGTCAGTGCTTGCATGGTGTTAAAGTGCCAGAGAGATATTCTTCGAATATAAGTAACCTCGTATCAATGCGAGATCTTAAGCTTACTGGTTTAAAGTCTCATGACTCTCATGCATTGATGCAACAATTACTACCTGTAGCTATTCGTTCTATTTTACCTAAAAAGGTTCGATTCGCTATACGTAGGTTCTGTTTTTTTTTTTTCAATGCCATATGCAATAAAGTAATTGCTCCCTCAGAGTTGGACTCCTTGCAAAAACTAATTGTTTCATCTCTTTGTGAGTTTGAAATGTATTTTCCTCCTTCCTTTTTCACGATCATGGTTCATCTAACTATACACTTGGTTAGAAAGATTAGATATCTTGGCCCAGTTTATTTGTGGTATCAATATCCGTTTGAAAGATTGATGAAAGTGTACAAGTCCTATACTTATAATAGATACCGGCCCGAAGGGTGTATTGCTGAGCGTGCAATTATTGACGAAGCACTTTCTTTTTGTTATACTCACTTATCTGTTGCTGAATTACTTGGGGTTCCTAAGAGTCGGTATAGTGAGTGGATGATGGGGAAAGGCCTCAGAGGTCATGTTTGTCAAGATATGACAACAGAGAAGTGGCATATTGCACATACATACGTCCTTCAGAATGAGGATGAGGTACAACCATATATCGAAGAACACATGGTGTTCTTAAGGAATAATCATCGAAATAAAACCGAGAAGTGGATTGCTAATGGGCACAATAAAACTTTTAGAGTTTGGTTTAAGGGTCGAGTCATTCAAGACTTGCAAGAATACCCAGACGCTATCTCTTCCAGATTAAAAAGACTTTGTTATGGACCAGATATTTCCGCCTCTTCTTATACTGGTTATGCCATTAATGGTTGTACATTTTACACTCGTAAGCAAGATGACATGAGCACAATGCAAAATAGTGGCGTTTGTGTAGAAGCAGAAGCAATGCACTTTGCTAGTTCGAAAGATAAAAATCCAATTTTGAGTAAAATGCATTACTATGGAGTTATTGAGGAGATTTGGGAGCTGAATTATTGGGAATTCGAAATTCCTATTTTTGGTTGCAAGTGGATTGAAAGTAATAATGGTGTTCGCAAGGATGAATTAGGATTCACGTTGGTGAATCTTGGTAAAGTCGGTCATAAGGAAGACCCTTTCATATTAGCCACTCAAGCAAAACAAGTGTTCTATGTAACAGATCCGGTGGACAACAATTGGTCTGTTGTTTTATCTGTACGCGGTAGGCGTGCAATGGATACTTGTGATTAAGATGTTGTATTTGAGGGCTTCGAACAACAGTTACCACGGTTTGAAGACGTTGATATTCTTAAGCCCTCGAGTTTATACACGCGTGATGATCATAGTGAGGAGATATGGATTGACAGTGAAACCAATTCAAAAAAACGTCCCCGTGATGATGATGGTTGAGTAAACATGGTCAAATTTAGATTTACAATTTATTTTATTATTTTATTTAAGTAATTCATTTTGTAACTTTTTTTTTGCTTAAATGTATATATTAATGAAATAATTTAATTAACAAGAGAAGCATTTAGGCAAGGCAGATGACAGCATGTTTGCAGTACATATATCAAATTAGAAAGCAACGCTAAACACATCCTTATCATTCACCGGATATCTAGTCAACTGAGGGCATCATCTCTGACTGATTTCCTTATTTCCTTTTTTATATGCTGAACTTAGTCTTGCATTTGTTCCTTTACTGCCAGTTTACTTTTATGTCAACCGTCTAGTTTCTAAAGATTGGCCGTGGCTTTTGTGATATAAGAATAATACTAATTCCAAAAATTTATGTGCAGGTTGATCGATGACAACGCAAAAGAGAAAAAGAAGTAAGAAAAAAATAGCTCCAGCCAATCTGATGATGGTACGACAAAGAGAGAAAAGCGTTCGGAGAGGGGTCGATCGGTCCTGAAGTTAGCATCAAAAGCTATTAGAGATGAGGACCCAATTAAGTTAGAATGGGATAGTGAGCTGAATTTGCCGACTGGAGATTGGGCTGCTAAGTTCAGTAGTTGGATTGGAATTACTGTTCGGGGATATGTTAGCTGCACGGTTGAAAAATGGGACGATGTGGATCAAGTGACAAGAAAAGATATGTTAGATATTATCGGAGTATGTAAAAAATTACTTAGCTTTTAAATATCATTTATCTTTTCTTATACAAAAGGTTAGTTTTATTAATATCTGTTTTTATTTTACTTTGACCATGTAGGGGGCATTCACAATTATGAAGGGACGTGAATATTGGTGTCTTGGTAAGGCGGGAGAGTTATGGAGAAAGTGGAAGAGTAAGTTAGTCTGTGAGTGATTATACGATGAGGAGACGGGAGCTATCCAGTGGACACCACTGACCTTGTGGAAGCAGATAACGCCTGATCAATGGAATTCATTTGTGGCATCTCATACTACTGATGCATTTAAGGTAATTCTAGTACTAGTCAGCCTCCATACTGCACCAATTTATATTTCACATTCAGTCCATTATTTATATTTGATTAATCTCAGTTTTGGTCGCACTAGTGGTATTGGCCTTGATTTCACGCCAGAGTGCAGTGCATATCTGGTCAGAATGCAGTAATTTATGTCGGGGTGATTTAAAAACCTGTACAAAAAAGGCGTGATTCATTAAAATTTCACGCCAGAATGCAGACAATATATGGTCAGAATGCAGTAATTTATCTGGTCAGAATGCAGTAATGTTCATGTAAATTTCACGTCAGAGTACTTTGAATGTTCATGTAAATTTCTCTGAATTACCACTTGAATTAACTCTGAACAATTTCGCGTCATGATTTGTTTGATAATGTTGTTTTTCTGTAAGGGCAAAGGTCACTTAATTCATCAGGTGAAGTTTTAGTTGTAACCAGTGTAATGGGTTGTTGATGGTTCACCTCTATTCTGAAATGTTTGGCAGAGTAAGCTAGCTTTTGGCATGCAAATTTCTGCAACAAGTGCAGGGGTTAGTTATATTAATTGGTCCCAGAAATAGTTTAAAAGAAATTAAAGAGAAATAAAAAGAAAGGGACTTTCCCTATAAATTTGTAATTCTGCTGATTTTTTTGACGCATGAAGATTCAAGTAGATTAGTGCTTTTCAGGATGCATGATTAATTAATTTTCTTAATTTACGGTTCACTTTAATCTTTTTGTTTTGATTTTGGTGAATTTGGAAATTGGTTTCCTATGATAGACAACTGCAATCGTTTTGTTTTGATTTTGGTGAATTTGGAAAAGGTTTATTAAACTTGTGGTTATTAAACTACTTACAAACTGGCTGATATGTGAGATTTGATTAAGTTCAGGAAGTACAAGTACTGGCTGATGCATGATTAATTAATTTTCCATGCTGTCATATTTTTTGGATGTAAGCAAGTCACTTTTTTTTTGGCTGCAAATTGATGGTTATACAATATAAAACGATATTTTGGGATGAAAAGAGGCCATTAGTGAGAAAAACAAGAAGAATGCGGCTCAAAGGCAAGCACAATACCATGGTTCTCGAGGAGGATATCGAGGAATTGAGAAGAAAGTTGTAAGTTATCTTTTTATTGTTTATTCACAAGTATTTGATATTTAGCTAACTTAAATGCTTTTCTTAGAAAGCAGACTTTGCCGCGAAGGGATGCCCATTGGAGAAAGTTGATCGTTATTTAATTTGGCTAAGGGCTCACAAGTCCGAGAATGGAGATATGACCGATTATGTAAAGGAAGTGGAAAAAAAATTGTAAGTTAGTATGACATTTGAACTGTACGTTGAAACTAATATATGCGTAGATAATGTTGTTCATAACTATTTGATTTTATATGAGTCTGTGTAGGAAGCAATAAACAAAGACGTCAAGGCAGGTGTATTTGTTCCCAAGGGACGAGAAGATATACTCGCTAAGGCACTTGGCAAGGCTGAACATCCTGGTCGTGTTCGAGGAGTTCCTAATGGCATAGGTATAAAAGAATATTTTGGGAAAGCTCCCAAAAACCCAACTCCAACACAGTTGAAGGAGAAGGTAAATATTACTAAACGTTGGCAATTACTAAAAGTTGGCTTAAGTCAAGAGTTGGAGAAGTGTTCAATAAGAAGTTGATTTCTTATTTAATTTTTTTCTCGAGTAGATAAGTACTTTGGAAGAGCAACTGAAAGAAACTCAATTGATGATGTTGAAGTTCTGGCAAACGGGTGAGCGACCAAGTGAAGAAGTATTAGCTCGTTTCATGGACGCGATAACTAAGAGTACACAAGGACACGGTGCATCTATGGAGGGGGCTCAATCCCAAGCTAGAGAGGAGCCGCCTGATGATGAGCCATCTCATAAGGAGAAATCAGTTGAGCCATCTAATGAGGAGCCGCTCTCTAATGAGGTTTTCCGTACTTCAGTGGCCACCATTCCAAAGATTCCTATCTCACCACTAGAGGTAGTCAAATTATAATCTCTCCCACTATATCATATTTATCTATCTACTTTGTGCTCAGGGGGAATTACATTTACCTAGGGCAAATCTAAAAGTCAAACCTGTGTTAGACTATCTTACCAACTGTGGCGGAGTCAAGTTTCACATTTAGGTGCGCCGAAAAATTACAATGAGAGTGAATTGGTAAGATCATAAAGTGAACATAAAAAAATCGTGTTTAAGTGACTATGACTTCATCTCTGGAAAATCGTGTTTCTATTATAGTATTACACGGAATTGACATTTGAATTGGTACCGTTAGTAGTAGCCATCATACTCTTACCAAAAAACAGTTTTGATGGCTGCCCACTGAAATGATTCGAGGGCGTGATCAGTTACACAGTTTTTATCTGTGATGCCTTTTCGCTTTGAGTGCCTTGACTTGTTGCAGATACTGCATAGCTGACATGTCGAAATATAAGACTGGCAAGGTACACAGTTTCTCTATGTTAATCTCCATAGTTGTTGATCTTGACTAGGCATACTACTAGGAACAGGGAGAGGGTCAGAAATGTTAGGAGCCTGCCTGTAAAAGCACGAAATTATAAATTTGTAGTTATGGAACTGTAGGAGCACATAAATACTTCATAGATAATACTACATAGTAATGATATGTTTATATACTGCACCTATTGTTCCTAGCTTCAATATGGCTCAATAACCTAGAACTTTTCCTAGTGGTTTCTACTCTGAGGAATCACACTTTATTGTCTAAATGACATTTGCTACTTATATATACATTGGTTCTTTGTTTTGTATTCCCACATATTTGTCCTTAAGTAATAGTTTTAAAAAAGTCACAATCAAGAAAGTCTACGGTGGATTCGAAAATACTTTGTTGCCGGTGCGTGTTGGCGACTTGAAGATATTGAATGATGCTAAGGGCTCATTTGTTCAATGGCCACAAAATAATATTCATAGTCCTAATGAGGTAATTTCATTTGTTGACGGCTAATAGAGAGACATGCATTCATAGTCTATTTATTTTTCTTTTCATCCTTCTTGATAAGGATGTTGGTATTGATATCAGCCACTGTACAATGTTTCGAATTAAATGCTTTTGATAACCGTGCAGATAAATATACGAGAAGATATGATATGGGAATCAACCAATTCTAGACAACCAAAGTCTAAGCCTTTAGACTCAAAATCAGCAAGTTTTCTTGGCGTAGAAGTTAGTCTTGAGTTCAGGCAAAAGTGGAGAACCATATATGTCGTTGAAGAAGTTAATAAATGAGGCTCGTGTGTTAAAGACAAGTGCAACGATGATCACCGTGGATATAAAAGAGCATATACTACACCACGAACAGAAATGCATGCTTAGCTATGAAGACCTTATTCATTGGTGTGACGAAGAAGAGATAAGTGCCTCTCACATTGCTTTGTTCATGATTTTTAATCTTCGAAATGTTTTATACAATTTTCTTATTTTGTTTTGAATTTAGTTAGTACGCTTTTATAGTCACATAGAGTACACAACTAAGATCTATATATTTTGAGAGTCCCTTAGCCAAAGCTAGCCAACGACTCTTTCCTCATGCTTTGAACATTGGACTTTGTCACCCAGGAAGCTTATCCTATCCTTTGATCTCTTGCCAAGCTATTTTTCTTGTATATTACTTATATACTGCATTTTTAAACCATATGAGTTATTAATATATGCTGAGACGATCAATTATCATTTTTTTTGTGGTAGGTATTTAACTGAGCTGCTAGGAAGTATGCAATGTACAAATTCATATGGATTCTTATGCCCCACATTATAGTCCAAGTTCGCTAGTTTTGAAAATGAAGATAATCGGTCAGACTATATTGTTAAGGCTATGACATGTACGGGTTGTGAAAGGAGTCGAAAGCTTGTTTTTGCTCCATATTTTGAAGGGTATGTACCTTTTTTCATACTACTATTAATTATATTATTCAATGCTACTTATTAATACGCGATGCTGATTGTTTTATTTTATAAATGGTAGTAATCATTGGATGTTGGCTGCCATTAGTCCAAAGGATAGTGTAGTATATTGGTGTGATCCAGCTGGAACTCTAGAGCCTCGTAAATTTTTGAAGGATACAATTAAATTGTAAGCTCGGCATGTATATGATTTAAGAAATTGCAATTATTTCATAGATTTATATTTGTTTTATTAAAATAAATATAATTAAGCCATGTCTATAACATATATTTAACACAGGGCAATTACGAAGCTAAACTCTATGGATCCACTTTTCGGGTGTCACCCACAAAAACAGCTTGAATGGAAAATTATTGATACGTGCATTTTATATAGTCCTTTTTGGCCTTTTTATGCACGTATTTCTATGCTATTATCATAGTTTTATGCTACGAAATGCCCCGAATACGCTACTTTAGTTTGTTTTGTTCTATTTGCAGGAATGGACCAGAAAGTAGTGAAATCAAGCCTTTTACCGTCCGTTTTGCATGCATTTGGAGGAAGAGTGAATTTGGAGCGGAAATGTAGCTGTCTTGGGATGCGTGAAGCCGTTTCGGGAGCTAAAAGACAAGTCAAAACTGAAACTAACGAGTTTATGGGCTGCTGAAGTTAGATACCACTCGATTGAGCACTTTACTAGTCGATCGAGTGGTTTTGGATGGAATTTTAAGTCGATCGAGTACAATATATGGTCGATCGAACAGATTCATATTAGGGTTTAGTCGATCGAGTAGTTATTTTAGTCGATCGAGTAGTTTGAGCTTGAGTTTACTTGATCGAGTTGTTTTAAACCACTCGATCGAGTGGCATCGCTTATGGGCTCGGGCATTTTAGTTTTATTTCGTCATTAGGTCAAATAAAATCGTCTCCTCTATAAATAGAACGACGACAAACACATTTAGGGATCTCTGATCATTTTTAATACACTGTTTTCGTTACTTTTTGCTCTGCTTCTCATTTTCCGGATCTTTTCCACTGTAACTTTCTTTCTTTCCCTTTTATCTTTTATTTAATTAATGCTTATTGTTCTTCTACCCTTTATTCTTGTTCTTCATTTATTTATGTCTAGCTAATTACCCTGCTAGGATTAGGTGATTCGATGGACTATCGTTAATTGCTAATTAGGTTATAGATTTGTCGTTGTTGTTTAAGTCTATGTTGCTAATCACTGCTATAATTGTATCCTGCTAGTTGAGTCGACACAATTAGCCTTTTAATTTTGGTAAGCCATGACCTAGACCGGAAGGTTGGAAGGGGTGAGACCTGCAGTGAGCATTAGGGCACTTTAGTGAGGGCGGAAGCTAAGCTATTAGTGTTTTAGGGCGAATTGAGACCGGAAGGAGATATTCGTTGCCCCTTAGACCGATACAACTGACTGATCTGTGACCTCAGCTGCAATTGACTGGTAGTTATTGATGACCCGACATCCTTGTTCCCTTTTCTTATTGTCAATTTCTCTTGTCTTTATCTCTCTTGCCTTAGTCTCTTTAGTTTAGTTAAAACAACCAAAACCCCCACACCATGACACTAGACAGACCGAGTAGACAAGTGAATAGTGACCGCCTCCCTGTGGAGATCGACCCTACTTACCGCTGACTTCTGTTAGTAGTATCTAGGTATTTATTTTTGGTACTGAAACGACGGTATCAAATTTTGGCGCCGTTGCCGGGGAGGCAACTATTTATTTATTTGTTTAATTTTGTCTGTTTTTAGCCTCAAGGGATTTTTCCCTTGAGGCCGTTCTACTCTTTTGATTTAGTGCTGTTTTGATAGGCCCTACAGGTCCTACCTAGACAGTTCTAGGTAAAAGATCGTCAAAGGGAAGACTTGAATGGAAAATTATTGATACGTGCATTTTATATAGTCCTTTTTGGCCTTTTTATGCACGTATTTCTATGCTATTATCATAGTTTTATGCTACGAAATGCCCCGAATACGCTACTTTGGTTTGTTTCGTTATATTTGCAGGAATGGACCAGAAAGTAGTGAAATCAAGCCTTTTACCGTCCGTTTTGCATGCATTTGGAGGAAGAGTGAATTTGGAGCGGAAATGTAGCTGTCTTGGGATGCGTGAAGCCGTTTCGGGAGCTAAAAGACAAGTCAAAACTGAAACTAACGAGTTTATGGGCTGCTGAAGTTAGATACCACTCGATCGAGCACTTTACTAGTCGATCGAGTGGTTTTGGATGGAATTTTAAGTCGATCGAGTACAATATATGGTCGATCGAACAGATTCATATTAGGGTTTAGTCGATCGAGTACTTATTTTAGTCGATCGAGTAGTTTGAGCTTGAGTTTACTCGATCGAGTTGTTTTAAACCACTCGATCGAGTGGAATCGCTTATGGGCTCGGGCATTTTAGTTTTATTTCATCATTAGGTCAAATAAAATCGTCTCCTCTATAAATAGAACGACGACAAACACATTTAGGGATCTCTGATCATTTTTAATACACCGTTTTCGTTACTTTTTGCTCTGCTTCTCATTTTCCGGATCTTTTCCACTGTAACTTTTTTTCTTTCCCTTTTATCTTTTATTTAGTTAATGCTTATTGTTCTTCTACCCTTTATTCTTGTTCTTTATTTATTTATGTCTAGCTAATTACCCTGCTAGGATTAGGTGATTCGATGGACTATCGTTAATTGCTAATTAGGTTATAGATTTGTCGTTGTTGTTTAAGTCTATGTTGCTAATCACTGCTATAATTGTATCCTGCTAGTTGAGTCGAAACAATTAGCCTTTTAATTTTGGTAAGCCTTGACCTAGACCGGAAGGTTGGAAGGGGTAAGACCTGCAATGAGCATTAGGGCACTTTAGTGAGGGCGGAAGCTAAGCTATTAGTGTTTTAGGGCGAATTGAGACCGGAAGGAGATATTTGTTGCCCCTTAGACCGATTAAACTGACTGATCTGTGACCTCAGCTGCAATTGAGTGGTAGTTATTGATGACCCGACATCCTAGTTCCCTTTTCTTATTGTTAATTTCTCTTGTCTTTATCTCTCTTTCCTTAGTCTCTTTAGTTTAGTTAAAACAACCAAAACTCCCACACTGTGACACTAGACAGACCGAGTAGACAAGTGAATAGTGACTGCCTCCTTGTGGAGATCGACCCTACTTACCGCTGACTTCTGTTAGTAGTATCTAGGTATTTATTTTTGGTACTGAAACGACGGTATCAATTATAAAGGTATTCCTTCAACTAATAGTACTTTTATCTCCTAAATTATATAATCTATGTTTTTTTTGGGTTATTTGGTGAGAATAATCCAAACAATTACTCGTATGCTCAAATTAATCCCAACTATATTTTAACTCATATTAACTACTTGTGAGTCATTTTTCTTCTACTACACCAGCCCTAATTGTGATTGCTTATTCCCAGTAGTCTTATTTCATACAGAGTTAGCCTTTTCGCTCCAGTTTCATGCCTTTTCCTCTGATCTGAAGCTAAGTCTTATTTCATACAGAGTTAGCAATTATTTTTTGTGAGGGTATAGTCAATGTTGTGTTGATTCGGCATTTTCCTCTAAACAGGTTTTACTTCTTGCTATGCTTTTGAATCTTTAGTGGTAATGTGAATAATTTGGTGTTTGATATGGGTTTTGATTTGGTAGTGGAGAACACAAATTCAATTCAATAACAATGTGTGTTCACTATTTACTTTCTTCCATTTTAGACTCCAAGCCTGAGTTATTTTGCCTTAATTTTGTGTTTTGGCATTCATGTTTTAGGCGTTAGTATTGCAGTGATGGCATTCATGTTAGCTTTTTTTAGCTAAACTAGGGTCAATTTCTTCAGCCTTGTATTGAACGTAAGTTAAGGAACCCTTTCCATTGATTAATGGTGGATGAGAAGACTAGTAATACTATTTGGATTATTCTCATCAAATAACCATTTTTTTGTTGTTGTGGGCTTATTGTATATACGTTGTAGTTGACATAAATTAAATATGTTGGTATGTAAATAATTATAATTGTGTTTTTTGGTTACTTTGTATGTAGTTCATGATTAAAGCTCTGAAAACATACTCGGTTGAGCAAATTGATGAGGTGCGGGAAATTTGGGCTAAATATGCATTGGAGTTTAAGGCGCAAGTATTTGATGGCAACGTCTAAAGTAATTAGGTTGATCAGATAGTTTATGTGATGGTTTGTGGATGGAGAAACTTGTGTTAGTGCGTGTAATCAAAAATCAATCGTTGATAGCTTGTATTTTGGAGGTTCAAACTTATATGGTTTTATTTGGTTGGATTTTAGAGTATAATGGCAAGATTTGCTGGATTTTTGGAAATGTAGCCGAATATAATATTAAGCGACTATTGTCGTATAGAATATGAATGAAACAATTTCCTTTTCAAAAATATGGTTGTGTGAAAGCGTATGGATATGTACCAATATTGTGTGCAGGCTATATTTGTAAATTAGCCTGAAATTGATTTAAAAAATGGGGGCGGAATTGATTTAAAAAATTGGCGCAAAAAACCTGAAATTAGCGTGAAATTGTAGCGCGAAATAGATTTCAAAAATTGGCGCAAAAAACCTGAAATTGGCGTGAAATTGATTTCAAAAATTGGCGCAAAAATATATAGAAGATGGTTGTATGATAAAGCGTCATTATCCAAAAGAAGACGGTTCTGACCTGTACTCGTTCTCTTTGAAAATCAAAAGAAGACGGTTCATTTAGACAACCGTCCTGCTTTTACAAACAAAAGAAGACGGTTTGACTTTATCTTAACCGTCCTCTTAGCCTACGAGGACGGGTGAATTAAGGATAGTTTGTTTAAGTAATAAGGACGGTTTTGAACCGTCCTCTTTGTTGATTTTTGTAGTAGTGCTACCTGGATCCCACCCGAGCGCAGAGAGTCGCCTTTAGTGCCCCGGCCATCGTCTGTGCTAGTTAGGCCTTGATGGCCACATCTTCGACTCGGTACTTGAGTTGTGGTGCCATTGCCACCCGTTTAACTGAGAGATTGACTAGCTTTGAAGCCACTTCGGCTCTCAAACCTATGGTCCCGGTTGTGCCCACTATGGACAGGGCTTACTTTATCGACCAGAAATGGCTGAGGACTTTGGAGGGTGGTGGGTTAGCTTGGAGGGTGTGGGGTATGAGTTGGATGAAAGTACTTGACACAGAGCACCTTCATCTGACTAAGCCTTTGACCGCGGTGGTGGTTGCATCGGACTCAGATGACGATGAGGCCGCCCCTACCCGATAGTACTACCTGATACATGAGAGTCTTTTGGAGGTGATGCCGGAGCCGACCAGGGGAGACCAGGCTAGACTTAAGGACCAGGCACCTAGGGTGGGGAGAGGTCCCAGACGGGTAAGAGAGAGGGTTGGTGAGACTTAGCCAGTGCAGCCCATGCCTCCGCAGTACCAGTATCCCAGCTACCCTTCCTCTTTTAGCTCCGAGATGCAGGTGAGTGAGCTCACAGAGAGCGTGTCCAATGCCTGAGTGCTTCGGAATCTTCATGAGATGGCATACATGTAGGGCATTGCGACCAACCTGGCCCAACCAGTTTCGTGGCGAGGTGTCGGGAACGATAGTGGAGTCTTTCACTTCTACGGAGTGGCTCAAGCCACGTGGGGAGTCTCGGAGAGCTATCCTTATGGATGTCTGGTGCCATGGAGATCAGGAGGCGACCTTGGTATAGGAGCTACCGCGGGAGGAGGCACATCTGGAGCCGGCACATCAGGTGAAGGATGAGGAGATGAGGAGATGGAGAAGGATCGAGGTGGCGACCTCCAGTGATTGCTTCTTGTTGTTGTTGTCTCGTAGACTTGTGATACTTGTTTCTTTTGTTTCTTCATACATTGGATTTAATTTTGGTTTGTAACTGGTCATAAGGCCATATTTTGTTGGATTGTATGGACTCGTAGTGCAGGTGTATGATGTCGAGGTGAATCCTCGGAGTTTGGCTATGATTTTTCACTTCTTGTTGGCGTTGGGGGGGGGGGGGGGATGACCGACCGACCAGTGGATACTCGATCGAGTGCCGTCTACTCGATCGAGTACCTGTTGGGTGTGACCAAGAATATGTAATGACCTCTTGGTACTCGATCGAGTACGCGTTACTCGATCGAGTAGCCTAACCCGGACTCGATCGAGTGCCTTCAATTCGATCGAGTATCCCCTGTTGAACCCTATACTTAGTTCTTTTGAACTTGTGAGAGGAATTGGATGCTCATACCTTGTGTCGTGTTTAGTAATCATGCTTTTATATTTTGTATTACATTACATGTGTTATCAAGGTGGTTTATGTTAGGCTCATGAGATGCCATGTTCTTAGCTAATTGCTAACCCTTCCAAACGGTGGTTGAGTTGTATCGTCGTGAATGATAATTTTGAACTAGATATATGTGGCGTAGTCATGTTACAAAACAAGTAAATATTATTCCCACACATTTGGTTTGATGCCGCTGCATTTCATGAACTCGTTCTTCATTTGTTTTCCCGAAGTATATGCACATGTATACATATTATTTAAGTAATGTCAATGAGGTACTATGATAGTTGTTCGTCTCAACGTATGTTAAAATTGTTTCGTAATGTCAAGATTGCGTGGAGTTATCATTTCGTGTAGTATTTGTAACTCGTCTTGAATGTGAACTTCGGGTACGAAGTTCCTTTTTAAGAGGGGAAGAGTAATGTCGCATGAGGAAAAATGACAAATTATGACAAAAATATCATGTTTTGAGTAGAATGTGGTAAACGTTTATTATATTGTACTCCATTTTGTTGCTTAAAATTTGAATTTTGGATTATGCGAAGGTAATGTACGTGGTTGTTAAGTGAAATTTGTTAGGTAATTTGAATTGTTACATTGCTGCGTACTATGAATGTTGTGAAGATGATTTAAATGAATGTCGAATCTATTGTTGTATAATTGACTGATAATTTACTATACATTGGTGATTAGTAATTAATTGTTATTAATGATTAATTGTTAGATGAGTAAATAGAATAGTTGTGCCAGATGAGTATGACATGTATGGTGTATAGAATTGTACAGTGTTAAAATTCGGTTAGTAAAGTTGAAGTAGTAGTTGGTGTTAGTGTGTTTCTCGCGTGTGATATGTGGTTGATGACTCGGTAGAAAGCTGTATCTGATGATCATGTTTGCACAGGTAGATGATGATGATGAGTGGTGGGCGTAAACAGATGCGTGGTATAAGGGAATGGTTGTGTTGTTCTTGTCGGGATGAGTTGGCGTCAGTTACCTTAGGTCTTCTTACACCTTGAGTTGTGGGGGACGATGAGTTGAACTTCGGGGACGAAATTATTTTTAAGGGGGGAAGACTGTAATACCCGCGCTGTTAGGGACCTGTTGAATGTCGTTGCCTGACCTTAGACATAGATCTAGACCTTTGGAAGCCTTAGGAGTTCAACCTTGTGACATAATAACCCTTGAAGTTTAGGAAGCTCGATCTAGCGGAGGCTACTCGATCGTGTAGCTCAGTGACTCGATCGAGTCCAGGCCACTCGATCGAGTAAGTCCCATACTCGATTGAGTAGCTGGAGTTCAGCGGTGAAATATAAATCGTGGAATCGTGAAACCAAAATCATTTCATTTAATTTCTCCTAAACCTAACTGCCATCACATCTCTCTCTTTCACCCATAGTCATCCTTTTGGACCCTTTGTGAGTTGAGACATCATGGGGATGGGAAGCATGATTCAGGTAGCGGTCTTGTCGCCGGAACGCTATGAATAGGTATGTCATCATCATCATCATTGTCTTCTTTAATTCTGATTATGGTTGTGGTAGTAGTAATAGGGTTATCGTACTGTTTGTATTATGTGGTTATGGTGATTGCTTGTCGTCTTATGGTCGTAGGCGGTATTGCTGCGGATTGCTAAAGGTAGGTTTTCCTACTCAGTACTGTTGGTTGCCTAGTATGTCGATTGTATTGTTTACTTGATTTTAGTATGGTTGTTGGTAGTGTGGATTGGTTGTAGTTGGTGGTTGTGTGTTTGTCTCTGGTTCGTGAGGTGCGTCCTCGATTGAGTGGAGTCACTTGCGGGAGTGGCTTCATGCCCTTGATTTGCCCTTTGTGGAACCCGCCACAAATGGGATGTGCACATTAAGAAACATGGGTTTGCCCTCGGTATTGATGAGCATGGCTTAGGTGGGAACGGTTGCGGTCCCCCACTAGTGGTGAGGATTACTGGTTGCGGCCGTAATCTGGCAGGACTGGACCTTCGGGCAGTCATGGGAGTGTTGGTGATTGCAGGAGATGTTGGTTGTATATTTGTTGTATCTACCTTTGTGTGTTCCTTCAATTACTGACCTTGTGTGGTGTTGTTTGTGTTTTCTTTTTGTGTTGTGTCTGCCGTGATCCATTATGGTGAGGAGTCAGTATTAGCAGGTTGAGATATGGAGTTAGGTGGGTACTTTGGAGGGACGAGTCTACCCGAGTCATGGCGAGATATAGTATCACGTAGTTGATAGATGTCACCAGTTGTATCTTTTATTTTGTTGAGTAACTTGTAATAAACTTAATTGTTCTTTTATTGACGGTTGATATTTACTATTTCTCGGGCAACCGAGATGGTAACGCCCTTATCTGCTGGGTAAGGTCTTGTTAAGTATAAGTATGATAAAAATCTCCTTTTTGCCTAATGGGGCGTTCCTTGTTAGATTCCCAACCATGGAATGTAAGAATCTTGTGCTTCAACAGGGATTCCCTATCTTTCATAATAAGCCACTTGTAGTTAAGCCTTGGACTCCAGAGAGTAACCTCACCAAAGAGAGAGTTAAATCTGTGCCTATCTGGATTAGAATATGTGGTTTAGGGCTTAAATTTTGGGGAAAATCATGTTTGGAGAAATTAGCAGGTCTTGTTGGCAAATTTATTAAAACTGATGGTGCTACTGAAGAGAAAACGAGACTTGGTTATGCAAGATTAATGGTGGAAGTTGAAGTGGGGCAAGTTTTACCTGATAAGTTGTATTTCAAGGATGAAAAAGGAGTAGAAAACATTGTATTGCTTGAGTATGAGTGGAAACCAATTATTTGTTCTTTATGTAAAGGAATTGGGCATGGGCAGGAGATATACAGGAAAAAGCAGCCTACTGCACCTGTGGTGAAACCTACTACCTGGGTGTGGAAGCCTGTGCAGAGAAGATGACAGACTGGTGGCAATGTGGTGCCTGCTATGTTAGGGTAGCTCAATCTTCTTTACAATCTGTCATTACCTCTCCACCTTTTGGAGGGCCAGTATACCATAATTCGGCTCTAATTACACCAACTACTGTTATCACGCAAGTTATTAGACAAGAACATCAAACTGGAAATGGATTAGTATCACCTACAAAATCTTTTGTAGAGGCTGTTTCCAATTCACCTGGAAAGAGTAATACTAATGATTCTGATAAGAATGTGATAGGGAGACAGGAGGATCCACCAGGAACTGTTAGTAATGGATAGAATTGGAGCATGGAAAGTACGAGGAATAAATGGTAGGAATAAAAAGTTAGACGTCAAAAAGTTTATTTTTCAAAATAATATAGGGCTCTATGGTCTAGTTGAAACCAAAGTCAAATCTCAGGATTTTGATACTATTATCAATAATTTTGGCTCTCAATGGAAGGGAGTGAATAATAACTATTATCATCATGGTGGAAGAGTATGGATCATTTGGTTACCTCAGGTTTTTCATGTGAAAATTACTCATACTTCTGATCAGCTTATCACTGCTCATATTGATGAAATTACATCTGGTGACTCCTTTTTGTTCACTGTGGTTTATGGTCATAATGATGATGCTGATAGGAAAAGTCTTTGGGATCAGTTGAAGGCTATTCATGATACCTATAATGGCCCATGGGGAGTTTGTGGGGATTTTAATAGTGTGTTACATTTCAATCAAAGAATTGGACGTGAGGTTCAATGGGCTGAGATTGAGGATTTTAGAGATTGTAATCTAGAGGACTTAAGGGGGCAGGGGGCCTTTTTCACATGGAACAACAAACAAGATCCTTCTTCTAGACACTTTTTTCGACTAGATAGATTCCTGGTGAACCCTGCTTGGCTGGATAAATATCCTGATTCTCTGGCTGCTTTTCTTCTAGAGAGCTTCTTTGATCACAACCCATGTGTTTGCTATAGGAGGGTGGTAAGAGAGGAAAGGAAAAAGCAATTTTATTATTTCAATATGTGGAGAGAGGATCCTAGTTTCAAATACATTATTCAAAATTCCTAGAAGCAATCTATTTCTGGTACTCTCATATTTCAATTTGTAACAAGGCTCAAAAGCTTGAAAAAGCCTCTGAGAGAAGTGAATAGGAATAGATTTTCTGATGTTGAGATTGAAATAACATTCTTAGATTACTACAAATCTCTTCTTGGCACTAGCAAGCAGACTTTACCTGTCCACCTGCCTACTGTTAGGACAAGAAAGCTTGTTACTGACATTTATAAGACTATTCTGTTATCTACTGTGACTCATGCTGAGATTAAACAAGTTGTTTTCTCTATTCCTTCCACTAAGTCCTCCGGACCAGATGGATTCTCAAGCCAATTTTATAAGGATGCTTGGGATATCATTGGGGGAGATGTGATTAAGGCTGTTCAGGACTTATTTTGTACTGGAAAGATTTTGAAGCAGGTAAACACCACTAAACTGACTCTCATACCTAAGGTTCAAAATCCTACTAGTGTATCAGAATTCCGTCCTATTGCTTGCTGCAATATCATCTACAAGGTTATTGCTAAAGTACTTTGTAACAGATTAAGTGAGGTTTACCAGATATTGTGAGCTGTAATCAAGGGGGATTTATTAAGGGGAGAAATATTGTTGAAAATGTTCTTATTTGTCAAGATTTGGTGAGGCTTTATAATAGAAAATATGCTTCCCCAAGATGCCTAATTAAAATTGACTTGAGAAAAGCCTATGATACTGTAGAATGGTATTTCCTTCCTCAAATGTTAGATGCTCTCAATTTCCCAAAAAGATTCACTGATCTGATTATGGCTTGTGTTTCAACGACTAGTTACTCTCTTTCTGCAAATGGGAATGCCTTTGGATTTTTTCTGTGGAAGAGAGGACTCATGCAAAGGGACCCGCTCTCCCCATTGCTCTTCACATTATGTATGGAGTATCTCTCTCGAATTATTGGGGTTGTATCTCAACAAGATGACTTCAAATATCATCCTCTATGTGGGCCTCTGAAGTTAAATCATCTCCTCTTCGCTGATGATCTGCTTCTTTTTTGCAAAGGCACTGAACACTCTATTATGTGGCTTTTGAGGGGGTTTGCAACATTTTCTGCATCTTCAGGTTTGGAGCTGAATAGGGACAAATATGATATTTATTTTAATGGAGTGAACTCTGATTTAATAACTAATATCCTTCAAGTTTCTGGTTTTAAAAGAGGAGTATTACCTTTTCGTTATCTGGGAGTACCTATTTCTTCTAAGAAGTTGACAAAAAATGAAGGTTTGAAACTGATGGACAGAATAACAACAAAGATCAGAGGATGGGGGACTAGACACCTAATGGGAGTATTACCTTTTCGTTATCTGGGAGTACCTATTTCATTATCTGGAAGTACCTATTTCTTCTAAGAAGTCAATTCTGTGCTTACCTCTTTAAACTCATATTGGGCCTCTATCTTTCTCATACCTAATGGGATCATGAAGAGAATTGATGCATATTGTAGAAATTTTTTGTGGGGAGGCAAGGCAGAATACAAGAAAGCTCCTAATGTGCAATGGGATACTTGTTGTCTACCAAAGGAGGAAGGTGGTCTGGGTATAAAGTAGTCAAAAAATTGGAATCGTGCTCTGTTGGGAAAGTATGATTGGTGGTTGGCTTCAAAAAAAGATCATTTATAGGTCCGTTGGGTAAATCATGTTTATCTGAAAGGGGTGAATTGGACTAACTACAGTGCACCTTTGGATTGTAGCTGGTCCTGGAAGAAGATCACCCACACAATGGATTTTTTTAAACAAGCATACACGAATGGCAATTGGCTGAACTCTAACAATCCTTATACAGTTGCTGATGGATATAATTGGTTGAGAACTAGGGCTCCTAAGGTCCATTGGAGATTTGTCTGTTGGAATACTTTGAATGTGCTAAGGACTAATTTTATTTACTGGGCGTGGCAGCACAATAGACTGCTCACCAAAGATAGGCTCATTTGTATGGGGATGCAAGTGGACTCTATTTGTGAAGTGTGTAGGAATGATGATGAGAGTCATTTTCATTTGTTAACTGGTTGCAGTTTCAGCAAGAAATGCCTGATCATCTTGCAAGATAGATTGCAGGTCAGGTTCCCTCTTGCTCATCTGGTTCAGTGGTCTGATAGTGGCAGGGGTCGATCAAAGTTACAAAGGAGGTATATAGGGGCTTGTCATATTTCTCTTATTTATAACATCTGGAAGAATAGAAATGAAGTTCGCATTCATCAAAGAATTGCTCATCCTGCAGTCATAGTGAAGCGTATAATACAAGATATTCATGGCAGATTACTGAAATTGAATAAGACGACTATGAGTGCAAAAGACGTTAGATGGCTGGAAATGATCAAAGCTTGAGTTTTTTGAAAAAATGTTTAGTTATAGAACTATACTTGTACACAAAAAGAGAGATGATTTTGTAGACATGAAAACTATGATGTAACCGGTTTTTTGATTTTAATATACTTACCTTTCACAAAAAAAAGACTCCTTGGTAGATGGGGGTGTTACAGTTAGCACCTCTCTTATAAGTCTCCTGAAAAATGATTTTTTAATAAGCTTATTGAGAGACTGTTTTAAACTTTTAAGAAAAAATGGTACTAAAGGTAATAAAATAGGTACAAATCATGATTAAAAACAAAATGGGTACATTTATTATATAAATAGGTACAAGATTACTATGTCACTGTGACACCTCGCGATAACGCGTCAAATTTAAAGCGGAAAATACGAGATTTTTAAAACCTTTAAAAGTTTAATGTGTGAAATCCACCATAAGTTATCAAACGAAAATGAAAGTTAAGATAATTAAGTTTTACAATTAAAAACAAAGTGCGTTGGGGAAAAGATATCCCACGAATAAGCACAAGCCTAAAGATAGGTGAGTCTAAGAAAACGATAACTAAAGTCCAAGGGTCAACGTTCTCGCTAGCTCACACGTCTTCCCCATATAATCTGCATCACGAACCTGTCATTCATTTAAACATGAACGCCACAGTCAGTGGGGAGTAACTCAGGGTTCTCCCAGCCACAATATGTCAAAATACAAGTAAGCAAGAACTTAATTAAACATATTGATCATGCATCATACTTGAATAATAATGAACAAGGGAATATAAACGATAATCATAATGAGATAGGCATAGTACATTATATTAAACATGCACTCGAGGGGGTAGAATAACTAAGTCAACCAATTTCATATTAACTCGACTCAACTAGTCATGTGAGATAAATAAATAGCATGGAAGACACGGATACGGTCGTTTAAATAAAAGCACGCATTTAGGGGAATCATAACATGGATAAGAGATTAGGCATCGAATCATATGAAGAAGGTAACTAACGGATCAATTAAATAGAAAGTACATGGATGGAAATCAATAGCCATTACTTTGAAAACCTCTTAACAACCATAGCACGGGACGTGGCTACTAATGTCACATTCATACTTATGGCTTGCATCTCACCATAAGAACGGATGGGAACATCGATCCCGGGGATCATATCGCAACTAGGGGTTTGCATCTCACCACTAGTATCCGATAGGACCAAGACTCTCACAAACAATCATATAAGACGTGAACTCTCGTATATAAGGACACGCCAATGACCATAATCAAGCAAGACCTTTACGTAGTATGGAATCAAACAAGACAAACACCTAGGCTCCAACCTCTTGGTAGGACGACGATAATAAAACGGTCCTAGTCTAAACCTGGATCCAGACTCTCGGGATGGGCGTCACCCGATTCGACATGCGGTGACCTATCCGCATTCAAGACTCGATACATGGCACACAGTCCGCTACCAAAGGTCGAGTAACCCCAAATCGGAAACATGGCACACAGTCCTTAACCAAAGGCCCGAAGAGGCGGTAGGATAAGGAATATCAAGTAGTCACACAATGTAAAACGTCACACTTGGGTCACAAACAAGAGTAACGATTGTTTGCATGGTCATAACGTAAATAAGTATTAAATTAACCAATTGCCAATAAGGAAGAAGATACATGCATTAATCATTGATTATTAGAGGTTACAAGTGAAAAGGAGCCCACAGGGGACTCCCAGCCGGGAGGGGTACCGGCGGCCAATGTTAAGAAATTGTAAAAACTTACCAATGTTAAGAAATTGTAAAAACGTACAGCGCTCTCCCAGCCGGGTGGGGCACCGGCTGCCGGGCCACCGGCTGGGAGTACACACCCATATTCAAAAATCACAAAAAGCTTACAGAGAACTCCCAGCCAGGTGGAGCACCGGCTGCCGGGCCACCGGCTGGTGCAACACATTCCTTGAATTTGCTTTAAAGTTACAGCGATCTCCCAGCCGGGTGGTGTACCGGCTGCCGGGCCACCGACTGGGAGTACATACTCATTAAAATTGGCAAAATACTTACAGCGCTCTCCCAGTCGGGTGGTGTACAGGCTGCCGGGCCACGGGCTGGGAGTACACAATACTCGAACATTCAAAATCGACTCCCAAAACACTTTGAAACCAACCAAAATCGTTCCACAACAAGTATTTACGTGTCCTAGCATGATTCTAACTCAGAAAGACAACATACTTGATACGGTATTTAACAAATACGGATTTAAATGATAAAGCATGAAACTTTCATCAAAACATGTGAGGATTACATACAAGCATGTTATCAACATCCAACTAACCCAAATCATGAAAGATACTAATTTTAACATTCATATGAGTTTAATACTACATAAATCACACAATTTTAACATAAAAGTCGAGTAACCCATCACCGTTACCTTTTTGCACTTCAATCCTCTAAAGAGTCGTCTCACTTGCAAGAATCCACTTCCGGGTCAACTAAACTTTCTCCTAAACATAAGAAAACACAAATTAAGACTAAGAATCGAAACTAGGAAAAGGGTACCGTGTATAAAATGGGTCGACAGCCCCCTATATGGAGGAAAGTGTTGGAGTTAGTGTCCTCCACAATAGTGCGTTTACATAATAAATCTCATTAATGGAATATCATCAGATATTTAATTATTTGATCCTCGTCAGTTGATTAACGTAAATCGATAATGGTTGGCTGACTAGAGTTTGACGTTATTGTCGTGAGACGGCGGTGATCAACTGACCCCTTTCGGTCACACCTATAGGAACGAACCCCAATAGACAACTAATTAATTGTATGAGATATAATTTATTTAGTCCCTTGATTTGTAGACTAAAAGGTTAGTCAATTATCTTAAGAGAGAATTCGAGTTGCGAACTCGAGGAATGACAGTTATTATTTAATTATTTGATAATTGAATAATAAATTTTGGGAGACGGATTTTAGTTAACTAATTGTTAATTCACTAAAATTGTACTAATTGATTAATGTGATTAATATTAGTACGTAAATAATATGTGTAGTGGTACACGTATATTTACGGAGTGATTTGGACGAATTAATTATGGAAGTATTTAAACATGAAACGATGTTTAAAATAAAATTACACGTATTTGTGCGACAAATATAAGAACCAACATGGACCCGTAAATGGGCAAGTGGACCGTGTAAAATAGAGTAGTGGATGATTACACACATAATCATTTCACCTTACTTTATATACTACCATAATTTATCTTATATACATTTTTGCATGTGATGTAAGATTAAATAATATAAGACCATTTGTCCACTCCAATACTCCATCCCACCCGCCACTTTTCCCTTCCTTTATACTCCACCTTTTGTTCATTTCTACACTACATCATTTGTATGTTTTGCATGTGAACATAAAAATCATCATCTCTCTAAAAATAATTATTCATCTTTACTAAGTTTGTTAGTAAATAAATTTTATTACTAAGACTTGTTAGTAATAATACAAATAATATCAAGGGTATAATAATAACAAGTTCTAGTTAAATACTTGTTATTATTTTTGGGTAAGTTCTTGGGTGCATCTTGAAGGAGATCTTCTCTTTGAAGATTAGTAAGGAGGATCATCCATTTGGTATAAGCTCAAGAACAAGCTAGTAAGGTGAACTAGTTTGTGCCCATTTTACCACAAATTCAATGTAAGGAAATTGTTTTTCTTTATACTTTCATTTTTATCCTTTCATATTAGCATGCATGTTACATAGATCACCTAAATGATAAATTATGAGATAATTTAATTTTTATTAGAGAGTCTAATATGGATTTATGATCTTTCAAGTGGTATCAGAGCTTAGGCTTGTAATTTGCATGTTGATTTTAAGCATTTTAATGAATTATGAGATAATTTATAAAAACTCAAAAGTTGTGTTAGAAGAGGTTTTAGCACGAAATTTTTGGGGCATGCATACCTACTGATCTTAAAAGGTTTGTGGTTAAGTTTGGTGATTTTTGAAGTTATTTTGCTATTTTTAATGATTTTTGGTAGAAAACCGAGTCAAAATGCCGTATTTTAGTTAAAAAATTGACTAAAAATAGTTAAATATTGATTCGGTGCATGGCTTTTTTATGGTATTTCATGCATGTTTTTTACTGATTGTATGCAAAAAGTTGAAGGTTGGTTCGAATTGTTTGCATGTTTATTGATTTTATGAGATAAAAGTCGATAAAAGTGAAATTAATTAATCATAATTTCGAAACATTTGATTCTGCCCATGATAAATTTATGTACATTTAAAATATTATTTAAATATTAAAAGTGAATTTTAATATGTGTTTTCACCTTATTTTGATGTTTATTGGTTTTAGTGGTTAAAAACCGATAAATATCGATCTTTTTCTTCATAAAATTTATCCGGAATTTTTGGGCAATTTTTCTGACATTTTGGTGTTCTTGGGAGTGTTCCAGAATACTAAAAATTTTTGTTTTAATTTTTTGGGTAATGTTTCAATTATTTTGGATTTTTACTTAAATATTATGATTTTATCGATTAAATTAGCAAAATATCACCAAATCAAACTAATTATTTATCATAAAATTAGTGAGGACTAATTTTAAGGTTCAAAACAGTTTGGACAATTAGTTTGGACTTAAATGGGATTTAAGAGTTGATTATTGATTTTTACATGTTAAAAATCGATTAAATCCACAAAAATCGAGATGAATACCAACGATTGATAGATATGCCGATTTTGGCATCAATTTACAGCATTTTAAGCATATTTATTTAAGTTGAATGAATGATTGTCATTTATTTAAATTATTTATCTTGTTGTACCTAGTATGGCCTAGTTTATTTTAATCGTTATTACCCGAAATGAATGGGAATATCGATTTGTTTGTAATTAAATACGATCTCGTATCATCGGTTTGTAATTAATTAATAGTTTTATTTATTTTATTAATTAATGTATAATAGGAATAGCTATGTAATTTAAATTGTAATAGTTATTCTTACCGGCGTTTCCAAAAGACGGATTACATCGAGACAGAGTCTATTTTTGGAAGGTGTTCCAAATCCCACAAGAAGATGCCACTTATGGAATGAAGAGGCAAGGTACCAAGGAGTTGGTTTCCGAAATGTAATAGACTAGTTTTTATTAACTAGGTGGCCATACTAGGATTTATTCATATGCTTACATGTTTGCTTGTTTGATTTTCGCGCATGCCAAAATCGCCATTCACATGCATTTTATGTTCGCGATTGTCAATTCACGTCATTTACATTCACCGACTTAGTTCACTTATAAGGAATTTATGACTAAATTGACAAGATCTCTCACATAACTAAAATTGAGATTAGCCTTACCAATTAGTAATACCTATGAATCTCTTGTTCATTAGAGCCACGCTCGCCCAAGCGGGGTGTTCTCTTTTTACCTTGGGTAAGTAGGGTGGTAAACGGTTATCACACGCTAAAATTGGTTGGACTCAACGGGATATAAGACGGTCTTGTGTTCCGGGGCTAGTAGATGGATTTAAGGAAATTCGTCGACCAAGAGTTCTAGAGGTAGAATTAGTCAACGTGACTTACCGAATTTACACAATTATGGGATGTTTCGCCCAAGCGATGCTCATTTTTGTTTAATATTTGGGTCTTGGAATCATTTATATAATTTAGTGGGAGATCATTATATAAATGCTAAAACTTGTTGAACATGTTTTCACAAGTATTTTTAAAACATTGAATGTTAATTTTTCCTATTTTTCGTTCTTTTTCATTAATGTATTTACTATGACATCGCGCACTTCATCCTCCTTTCATCCTCTATTTATTATTATACTCGTTTCGTTCTTTCATAGGAAGCGGTTTCTTTGAAAGAATTCGGTAGCAATGATTGGTAACATGATTTACTAATTCACCTACATAAGCTTACAACAATTATTGCGATTATTATACAACTTAACATCCATACATATTTAAAAAGGGGTTTTCATGTTGCAAACTCATATTACGAGTTTAAAAGGGAGTCAAATTTTATTAAGAGAGTCTTGATTTCGAAAGTGACACCTCCGTCATGATGATGACATATTAATTACTCAAGAGTAATTTAAATGTTTGCGAAAAGAGTTTTCAAAAACACAAAGAATACTCCAATATGATACCGTCAAATGGCTCACTTCGAGAAAGGCCAAATCAATTATTTATGCGCTAAAGAGTTTAGGCATATGATAACAATTGAACGGTTAGGTAGTCCAATTTCGCAAGAAGTTGAGATTTTGCCACATGTTGCACTCACTTTATAGTAATTCACTCTTACTAAGTGTATAAAATATCACGAATGACATGAAGAGAGGTCTTCATGAGATTCATTTTTGCTTGATTGAAGCAAAGAGGAATGTGAAAGTGAGTGGGAGTTAAGAAGAATCAACCCTAGATGTATGCGATAGAACAAAGTTGAAAGAGACATCTACTCAATGGATAGGCTAGTTCCACTATCTTGGTATGAGATACCAAGTACAGATCATTTCTTTGTAAAGAAGTTTACATGAATTGATAAAACGTAAGACGTCTAGCATAGGACATTTTGTATCGAAATGGTGCTAGATTAGCAATGATTTCGATGGGGACAAATGTACCTAAATTTAGTTTTAAAAGAATGTAATTATCTATGCTTTTATATAGAAGGCATCACTCATGTGATTTAAAAAAAAATGTTGTACCTACTCCTATGATAACTTGGTGGTTGGTTTAGACCACTTAAGTTAGAGGAATTTTACATTCTTCACGAAAACTAAATGTTATAGTATCTTGTAGATTTTAAAGTCTCTAATCTGGTGAACCCAATTGATCAAACCTTAAGTAAATTCGTTTAAACGATAAGCACATTGAACAACCATTTGATTGAGAATCTTATGGTGTGTGTGCATAAATTATGTTTTCTTTTGTAGAAAAGAAACACAATAGTGAGGTGATTGACCATATACATACGGATGTGTAAGGCCGATAGTTGGTAATATACATACTTGGATGCTTTTACCGTATTGTTAAGTAGATATGAAAACCTCGTATCTATTTAATAAGACATAAAAGTGATTTTTGAAACGTGGAATATTTTCAAAATGAAGTAGTAAACCAAAAGCACGTCAAGATCAAGATGTTGATAGGAAGTTTTAAAGTAATGACTGATGGGTGTGATGTCGTCGCTCATCCAATCAAACACATTTATAAAACTCAACATACAACTAGCTAGTGGTAAGTCGAGGTCGATCCATGGGACGGTGGTTACTCAAATTATTCAATCTAATTATGGTTATGCTTGGGGTTGTCACAATTATAATGGGTTGATGATTCTAAGCTAATAAAGGCAATAAACAAGCAACAAAAGGAAAGATGTAAACAATTGATTAAAAAGCACTAGGGTGTCATGGGATTATAGGGGAATCATGGGATATGATCATACAAACATGTTCTCAAATTATAAGCAAGCAATTATTGTTGTGATGGATTGAGTTGGGTTATATCTTACAATCCTAGGAAAGTTTGGGTCCCGGAGCCGAATCGATTAGATTGTACAACACCTACAAGTCGACTTAATCTTCCCTACTCAACAACATGCATGGTCTAATGAGACTCGAGTTGGGTTATGTCTTACAAGTCTCATTGAAAAGATAGGAGATGATAGTAAATGCAAGGATTCATAGGCTTAGCATTTCATCAAACATAACATGTGCATGAGTTGAGATCAAAACAAGCAAGCAAATAAAACATGAAAGCATATTAATTTAAGCATGAATCATTCCCCATGTTGGTTTCCCCTAATCACCCATTAACCCTAGCTAAGAGACTACTCACTCATCATCATATTGAACATGCTAGCAAGGTTGTCAATCATACTAACAAAGTGAAACATGATGAACAAATAAAAGTAATTAGCAATAATTAAAAAGAGATTAAGAGATTATACCTACTAATGATTCCAATAACAAAGCAAGAATAATAGAAGTACTTGATGTTTGATTGAGAGGTTGTCAATCTCCCAATAATAACCCAAATAATCTTCAATTACCCAAAATAAAGGATGAACAAGAGAGAGATTAAAGAACTAAAACTTGTATTAGAACTTGATTAATTGTTGATTACAAAACTAAAGAGAGATTTTATTGATATTAACTACTCTAATTATTGATAAGAAGAACATGCCCCTCTAATTTAGACTAATGGGGTATTTATAGTGAAAATTAGGGAGGATGCATTAGGGTTAACTAAGGGCTAAACTAGTAATTACACTTTTTAAGTTGAGCAAGGAGAAGCCGGTATTTTTGGAGAGAAGGACTTCTCTTTTCGTAGCTTGTCGAATCTGGGCGTCCAAGGGTGAAGACGGGCTGATTTGTAGTTCACGTAGCAAGGAAAATCTCCCTGTCCAGGAATACGCCCGTCCCGAGCAAAATATGGACGTCCTGAGCCTCAACCGGAGCGGGTTGAAAATGACCCGAGCGGGTTCACCAAGATATCCGCTCCGGATAGAGTTGACCCGCGCGGGTTGAGCGCTATTCCCTTTCTTTTTGCTTTTAAGCCTAAGATTCCTCCATATACTCTTTATTTATTCTTCCTTGGTCACCATTCTTGCTTCCTCTTCATACTTAGTCCATCAAATATCGTCAATAAGCTTCCAAATATGCACGAAAGACGGGAATTTCCGCCTTATTATCTTCTTTCCTACAAAACATGTAAAATGCACTAGGAAAGCAAATAGGAAGGATTTGACGGATAAAATGGTCATGAAATGTTATAAAAGTATGCAAAATAGGCTCAATTAGGGGACTAAATGTGCGCAAATAATGTTCACATCAAATATCCCCAAATCGAACCTTTACTCGTCCCGAGTAAAGAGGTGACAAAAACTAGACCTTTATTTAAACTAACCTAATAACAAAGCCGATATGAGACAATTAGCGGGTCTCACTCCGCCCCTTCAACTCACAACAAGACAACCATGAGGTAGGATGCCTTCTTGCAAGGCAAGGTGGGTCTTGCCAAAATGGCGACACATCCAAACATTAAGCACACAAAAACATATAATGGATGCATCTACAAAAAGAATAGCCACTCCCTCATTAAGTGGCGGAAATTATCTACAAGGGAAGCAATTCAAGGGTACACAATCCTTCATAGATGCAATTTCTTCAAACTACTAAGCCTAGAAGGATACTAATAAATCACCTCCAAAATGTGTCAAGCTAGGGTACCTTTGTCCTCAATCGTTAAATGCTTTTGTGAAGAGTAGACTCCCTATGGTGTTAGAAACGCTGGAGGATCGCGGAATTCCCCCTCTTGCCTAGACAAGAAGAAGGGTCGTCCCCTCTCTACCATGCACAAAAATGGATATGATTGATAAAGGGATCAATAGATATTTGAGTTACACTTTTGGGAGTTTGCTTTTGTTTTTGTTTTCCCCCCAATTTCTTGGGGCATTTTGACATTTGAGAACACTTTCTTTTTGCCATTTCTTTTTGATTTTTGGCATTTCAACACTTGACAACTTTCAACTTTTCTTTGCATTTCTTTTTGAACATTTTCAAAGTCACCCCAATTAGTAACGAGGGTGCCTTGTATTTGAAGCTTAGGAGTTCTATTTTTGCTCCTCTTTTCATTTGATGCATTTTTGCAAACTTTCTTTCACTTTTCATTTCATTGAACTCAAATTGATTTCTTTTTGTGCCCATTCCCTTTGATGACAAAAATATATGGTAGAACATGGATGAATGATGGTTGCATGGCTTCAAGGGTCACCTTGGAATAAACGGTAGCCAAGGAGTTATCACACCACAAGGTACTCTTGACTAGGCCTTAATCCATGGGTCAAAGGATACTAGCATGACACATCCTAGGGTGTTTTACAAGCATTCTAACAAGCAAAGTCTTAAGAAGAAAAAGCATCTATTAGGGCCTATATACACTTGTCAAGCTTCCCAAGTAGACGGTTTCGCAAAATTTTTCTAACATGCAACTACATGCCATGATGCAACTAACATATAAACATCCTAATGCATATGATTCTACCAACTAATATGCCAAATAAACTAAATGCAATCCTAAATTCACATTGTTTTTACCGCATCAATCAAAATAAAGCCACATAGTCATTAACATAAAGAGGAAAAAGGAGATTGGAAAGATCATACCATACGGTCTTCAATATCCTCATGTCTCGGATGTGGCGTAGTCAATCAATGTGAACAAGGATGAACAAACACAATATATACAATAATATATACAAGACTACACTACAAAGGAAATGGACATGTTTTTGGATTTTTCAATTTTTCAAATTTTTATGGTTTTTGATTTTATGAAATTTAAAAGACATATTTTTATGCATTTTTGGAATATAAATTCCCATCCCTCACTTTATTTTGGACATTGTCCTCAATGTACATGTAGGAGTAGGAATAAAAAGGAAATACATGTTTTTGTATTTTTGATTTTTTGAAATTGAAGTACAAATGCAATGATATGGTATGAATGAATGCATGCTCTAACTAAATGCAATTCTATATGACATATATAACAAATGAATGCAATCTAAACTATACTATATGATGCATGATAAATGCTTAAGTCACCTATGATCAAACCTCCCCAAACCGATTTAAACACTATTTCTAGTGTAGAAATGAATAGGTTTGGCCATTAGTAACTAAGCATGAATTCTAGTCTATATGCAACTATCTACATGAATCATGTGGGATAAATACAATGCAAACTAATCTAATCATGTGAGGTATAATACAATGCAAACTATACATGAGAAATAGGGAAAGAAAGGTCTCACAATCACGATCTCAATCAAAGCCTCTATCATTAAGGCTATCATCATCTTCATTACTTTCTTCTTCTTCTTCCTCTCCTCCTCCTTGGTCATCTTCATTCAAGCCTTGGTTTGGGAACACAAGGTGCGGTTGCACCCAAGAAGGCCTAGGACCATTAGGATCAATAAACCCTTGTTGTGCCATATGATAATATTGAGGATAGAGGGCCAAATAGTTGTCTTCTTGCCCTCGGTGCATCCTAACATCCATGTTGTTTATCATACCCATCAATATATCCATGGCCGATGGCGGGCTACTCGGGCGAGGGGGAGAAGGTGAAAAGGGTCGGTAGACATGGGGGTATGGAGGTATCTCCGCATATGAGGGCCGAACACCATGAAGGAATGGTGGAAATCCAAGGCTTGGACCTTGGGATGGTGGTGGTGCATGGGAAGGAGTAGAAGGTGCCTCCTCACGTCTCCTAGGTGGTGGAACCCTAATCCTCTCAATGGGGAGGAGGTAGCTCGGCATGGGTGCAAGGTAACTCGACCTAGGTGTGATAGGAGGAAGGTCCCAACAAGGAAGGGTGAATGTAGTGCTTCCCTTGGTGTACCAATCAATACCTCCCAAATCATTATGTTTGCACCATTTGTGATGCCTAAAGATGACCCTCTCATTAAGTAAAGTATCTCCGGGTAGAGGCTCATATCTCCCATCATCATTAAACCCCAGACATAAAGCATCGGCCATCCTAGTCACAAGACCACCCATCACAATTCCCTTTGATTTTGTCCTACCCTTTGATAGATTTCGAAATCGGACAAGCAATTCAAGAACGGGATTAAAGTTGTACTTTGGCAAACCTTGGACATTCAAATATGACTCAAGAAAAGTCATGTCAAGTTGACTCACACATCCCGTGTCACTTCTACCATGAATGGTCCCCGCTATAAATTGATGCCACATTCTAATAACCGGGTGATGAATGTAAAAGGCATGACACCTCTTAAAACCCTCTAATTCCAACCCGGTGATTGCTCTCCACAAATGTGACTCCGTGAACCCCACGGGTTTTTCAAGGTCGGTCTCGGGTATCGCAAGCCCAAATATTTCACCAAAGGTACCCAAATGCATTTGATGGGTCTCATTACACAACCTAAATTCCAAAGACACCCCATATGTCTCTCCTTCAAATACTTTGAGACTAGACAAGAATTCCAAGGTGAGGCTAAGGTATGTTTCCTCATGCATATTAAATAAAGTCTCAAGACCCATTTCTCTAAATAAGGACTCGGTTCGTCCTTCAATACCAAGTTTATCCAAAGTTTGACGACAAATGAAACGAGTGGGTTCGAACTCCTTACCAAGTAGTTTCAAAAATCGCTTCCTATGCTCATTTTTGATGAATACTACCTCCGGGAAATCATCAAGTTGCTCAATCTCCGGCACTAACTCCTCTTCTTGCATTTGGTACTCCGGTGGAGCATTAGAATTGCTTCCTTTCCTTCTTTTTGATCCCTTAGAAGTAGTAGCCTTACTCTTGCCCCAAAAATTCATTGTTGTAGTCTTGAAATCCCCCAAGTATCACTACCCAAGAATGCCACAAATCTTCACAAATAAGATCCAATCAACCTTGAAAATGCCTTACTAGAACACTAAAAGCAATGTAGTGAAGCAAGAAGGCAAAAATCAAACCCGAAAATCAATTGTTGCTCACGGATTTTTGGAGCTCCAATTTTTGAAATGATGAAAATGGGTGATTTTGAGCAAATAGAAGGTTGGAAAGTTGGTTTTTATTGTGTAGAAATGGTTTAGAATGATTTTTAGAGTAATTAGATGGTGATTTGGTTGGATTTTATGGTTATTTGGGTGAGTTTTGTGAGTTGAGGTTGAGTTTGAAGGTAGAAGATGAAGATGGTAGGTGAGCTTTGAGTGAAGAGTGATTTTTACGGTGAAAACAAGGCATTCACGGGTTAAAGGTGAACACGGGTGGGGTAGCATTGTTCTCGCCCGTGATTCGTGAAAATGCAGCATTCGGAGGGTGGACCCGCTCGGGACAGAATTAACCCGCTCGGGTTGGTTGTGAACCCGCTCCAGATAATTTCAACCCGCTCGGGTTGACAGCAAAGAAGGGCGTATTTCTTAAAATCCGCCCGGATTCTTGGGCAGAGAATTTTTCTTCTTTTCTTGGCCTTCAACCCGCCCGGATTTATCTCGGGATGGACGTCTTTTTTGTGATCTTGGCCCAACACCTTTCCCTTGATAACACACTTACTCACAAGCCCAATTTTTCCATTTTCTTCATTTCTTGACATTTTTCATCTTCTCATTTTTATGAATTTCCTTCAAAAACTCAATTAAAAATATGAGATCCCTCCCTTTCATCTCTCATGCAATTAAATGAATGCAAAACTACACTAAATGCATATATACAAATTAATGGTTATTGAGGAACTCCATCAAACCAAGAACTATCAATTAACAATTTCATTGAAAATTATCACTAGCACTCAAAGCACGTAGAAGTCGGTCAAATTCTTGGGAGTGGGACATGAATAGGCATGCATAGCAACACAAGATTATGCAATTGAAAAATGCCCAAGTAAAAGACCGAACAAGCATATCAAGAGCATCATGACAAAAATCATAAGAGAAATTATGGATGGTAGAACCATGAAATGGGTAGTTGGTTGGCAATTCACTCAACTTATCCTCCAAATAGTCAAAATCACCACATTCGATGCAAGTACTCTCATTATCTTTTATGGTGATTTCAAAGGTGTCTATTTGGGGTTCCCAAATGTCCTCATCAAATTCCTCATCCCAACAAGGTCCATTATCAAAGGGGTTGTCATAGCAAGGCTCACCAAGCTCAACACAATTGTCTCCCTCAAATATGTCATCCTCAAAGGGTGAGTTTTCACTCAAGCTCTCATCCATATCACTCTCACTTTGCCCATTAACATCAAATTCCATGGAGGTTGATTTCATTGAAACACAAGAAGAGTAGGATGACGGCATCCAAGCATTAGTTTCACAATCAAGAATGTACTCCTCCTCATCATCACTCTCCTCATCTAGCACTCCATCTTCCCAAGGTGGGGTAATTTTGTGGACAAAGTGGGTTGACTCAAGGTTATAGGAAGGTTTCTCATCCTCACAAATCTCATTTTCATCATAGTTTTCCTCAATGAATTTTTGAAATGTGGCTTTTATCACTTCCATTCCTTCCTTGGCATTCTCAAAGATGTCATGTATAGTTTGCTTAAGACAATGGGTGGTCATGAACTCAACAAATTCCCAAAATTCCTCACAACTCATCTCACATATCCTACCACCACTCAAGTGAAGTGCCAAGTTGCGGGTTTCAAGGTTCATGCCATTATAAACAACACAACATGCTTCATAATTTGAAATAGTAAAACCATGATGCCAAGCATGAGTCATATAATCTTCAAATCTTGCAACATATTTATCAAATGATTCATTTTCATATTGCCAAAAAGTGAATGTAGACATGTTGAGCATGTGAAAAAGAACAAGTACAAGAAATAAATTCCCAAGGAACCAAAATTCCTTAAGAAGAAGCACAACTAAAACTAGACAAAAGAACAATTCAAATAAACAACACCGTCCCCCAACAACGCGCCATTTTGATGGGTGTGATGTCGTCGCTCATCCAATCAAACACATTTATAAAACTCAACATACAACTAGCTAGTGGTAAGTCGAGGTCGATCCATGGGACGGTGGTTACTCAAATTATTTAATCTAATTATGGTTATGCTTGGGGTTGTCACAATTATAATGGGTTGATGATTCTAAGCTAATAAAGGCAATAAACAAGCAACAAAAGGAAAGATGTAAACAATTGATTAAAAAGCACTAGGGTGTCATGGGATTATAGGGGAATCATGGGATATGATCATACAAACATGTTCTCAAATTATAAGCAAGCAATTATTGTTGTGATGGATTGAGTTGGGTTATATCTTACAATCCTAGGAAAGTTTGGGTCCCGGAGCCGAATCGATTAGATTGTACAACACCTACAAGTCGACTTAATCTTCCCTACTCAATAACATGCATGGTCTAATGAGACTCGAGTTGGGTTATGTCTTACAAGTCTCATTGAAAAGATAGGAGATGATAGTAAATGCAAGGATTCATAGGCTTAGCATTTCATCAAACATAACATGTGCATGAGTTGAGATCAAAACAAGCAAGCAAATAAAACATGAAAGCATATTAATTTAAGCATGAATCATTCCCCATGTTGGTTTCCCCTAATCACCCATTAACCCTAGCTAAGAGACTACTCACTCATCATCATATTGAACATGCTAGCAAGGTTGTCAATCATACTAACAAAGTGCAACATGATGAACAAATAAAAGTAATTAGCAATAATTAAAAAGAGATTAAGAGATTATACCTACTAATGATTCCAATAACAAAGCAAGAATAATAGAAGTACTTGATGTTTGATTGAGAGGTTGTCAATCTCCCAATAATAACCCAAATAATCTTCAATTACCCAAAATAAAGGATGAACAAGAGAGAGATTAAAGAACTAAAACTTGTATTAGAACTTGATTAATTGTTGATTACAAAACTAAAGAGAGATTTTATTGATATTAACTACTCTAATTATTGATAAGAAGAACATGCCCCTCTAATTTAGACTAATGGGGTTTATAGTGAAAATTAGGGAGGATGCATTAGGGTTAACTAAGGGCTAAACTAGTAATTACACTTTTTAAGTTGAGCAAGGAGAAGCCGGTATTTTTGGAGAGAAGGACTTCTCTTTTCGTAGCTAGCGAATCAAGGCGTCCAAGGGTGAAGACGGGCTGATTTGTAGTTCACGTAGCAAGGAAAATCTCCCTGTCCAGGAATAAGCCCGTCCCGAGCAAAATATGGACGTCCTGAGCCTCAACCCGAGCGGGTTGAAAATGACCCGAGCGGGTTCACCAAGATATCGCTGCTCCAGATAGAGTTGACCGCGCGGGTTGAGCTGCTATTCCCTTTCTTTTTGCTTTTAAGCCTAAGATTCCTCCATATACTCTTTATTTATTCTTCCTTGGTCACCATTCTTGCTTCCTCTTCATACTTAGTCCATCAAATATCGTCAATAAGCTTCCAAATATGCACGAAAGACGGGAATTTCCGCCTTATTATCTTCTTTCCTACAAAACATGTAAAATGCACTAGGAAAGCAAATAGGAAGGATTTGACGGATAAAATGGTCATGAAATGTTATAAAAGTATGCAAAATAGGCTCAATTAGGGGACTAAATGTGCGCAAATAATGTTCACATCAATGACTTTGAAGATCAAATGGGTAATATCAAGTAATGACCTTGATAATCACTAAGAAGATTGTGAACCAGTTCACATAATACCTTCTCCTTGGGACACCATAGAGTATGGTGTAGTCAAGTATATAAACCGAACTTTATGAGATATAGTTTGAGGTTTTTCGCAATTTTGTAAGCTATTTTCTCACTAAAAGTTTAAAACCCGACTATAATAGCCTAAATGATTCCATATGAGATATGGATAGGGAGAGTCCCTAACTTGTCTTCACAGAACTAATTTGTGTATTTGTGAGGGTTATCCAAAATTGAACCACTTGGTTTTTACTCCTCCAAAACGAGAACAAAGAGTTTGTGGCTCATAATACTGTCTTTCCAGAAAGATTTTCATTTTCGGAAGACAGTGGGAGAAATTTTGAACTTACGTAAGTCCAAGACCCACAAACTGAGTACAATGCAAGAAGATGTTCTTTATTGTGGCTCAGTGGTGAGTACAATGCAAGAAGACGTTCTTTATTGTGGCTCAGTGGTTATAAGGAGATAATTTTTTGCGATAATATTGCGTTACTTTTTAAAAGTGACGAATCTTAAACCCTCATCAAAGGCTTTTCTATAGTATGAACTCTATGTGATGGCGTGTCACCATGCAATTCGAATTGATCTCCTTGCAGACGATGCGATAAGGAAGGAAACACGAGATGTTTTCGAGACTTGACTTAAAGTGAATACTTTGGTTGGTTACCTTGATCTTGTCGTAAAGGTTACATAAGATGTTTAAAATTTGGGCTTGTTATAGAGAGTTTGTGACAACCCAAATGCCTTTATCAATTCGTATGGTCTTAGCAATATAGCCTCTCATGAGGATGAGTTTAAACAAAAGGATAACGAAACTTTCTCCTTGGGAGAAGTTTTGTTGATGTTGTCACTGCTAAGAAGCCTGGCATGCTTGAAAGATCCCTTTTGTGATCTATATACGTCAAAGAGTTGGAACTTTGGGTTCAATCATGTAGTCTATCAAAATGGTATTACTCGAGTGTCGAGGTATCATGATGATACATGGAGTTTAGTGGGAGCTAAAGTGAGTTTCTTAGTCTAAATATGTGCTTGACATATTAGTGATTAGAAATGTAGCTAAGATGATGTTTCTTAGTCTAAAATATGTGTTTGACATATTAGTGACTAGAAATATTCTCGGGTGAATACTTGAGAGTAGCATGGCGCATATTAAATATCCGGATCTAATGAGATAGATCTCTATGGATATTAGCATTATAGTCAAGAGACTTATGTGATAAGATTCTTGACTCGTTCAAGTTGTTGAACAATTAATATGATCTCTTGTGCTTCCGCTGCAGGATCTATTAAATATGCTAAAAGCTTCTCTCGTCAGGACTTATCATGTTGAGAATATGAGAAGTCATTACCAATCATTTCCTAGTGAGTGTCACTAGATGATTATCAAGAGCATCCTTGAGTACTTGAGAAGCACTGAGGATTTACTCTTGTAGTTTGGAGGAATTTATGAATTTTGTTTAAAAAGATTACACGGAAACATTCCTATGCTTATAAGATGTTATGGGCCTCATTTAGGAATGGTTAGCATGTAAGAGTGCTATGTGCATAAAGAATAATATGTATAAGAAGTTATACATATGTGTATAAGAAGTTATACATTTATAAAGCAAACATGTATGAGGAGTCATACATAAAAGATGTCATATAAAGGATGTGTATGTATAAGTGTTATACGTACAAATCATGAACGAAAGCTAAGTACATTACAACATCCGATGTTGTAAAAGAGATAGTTGATAACCGGAATTTAATGGGACTAGAATAGTTCTGTTAGCCGAATATCGTATCCCAAGAGACTGTGAAAACAGTGGGAGTGTTTGACTGGCTTTAGAACCAGAGTCTAAAAATTGTTTAGACATGTACTTAGAAAGGCTCTATTGATGAAAAAATTGCATAGAACAAGGGAAAATAGCAATGGAAATTAGAGTGATGCAACTGTTGCTAATCCTCTAACCAAAGCCGTTGGCATAAGGTAGACATGATGGTTATGTTATCTCAATGTGATTGAATAGTATACCTTAATTGTTGTAGATCGTTATGTAAATATTGGATAGAGTATTGATATTTACATAAGTGATGATCACATTCATTGTTTGAGTATCTTAAAGAACTCAATTATTCAGTTTGACTGAAAACATGAATACCTTGTTTATCTGAATAAGTTGTGGAGACAATGTTGAACAATATTCAAGTGAATAAGATGAACATTGTATTTTGTCCCTAGTCACTTAATGAGGTGACGTCTCGGAGTGACTAGATTGTAAGTCGATTGATGGTTGTTCAACACCATAAGGTCATATGTGATGACTGGTCAATTACATAGGCAGAGTGTGTGACACTTTGCCGGACAGTGACCATTTAGAGAGTCCCTAAGTTCTATTATAGACGCCTGGTCGTGGCGGGGATCTCTAAGATGTTCTAATGAGTCGATTCTTTTGACTGGAGACTATTATCTGAGCAAGTGCAGTTTCCGAGTGACTTTGGTTTTTGTCCTAGGTCGTGCCGTGAAAGGAGGCCAAAAGGGCATTTACTAGGTCATGGTGATCATCTTTGTGCAATAGGATAGATAGGGCATACAGGAATTGTCCACCCACGTTGGGTAACTATATCTCAAGGCCACTCGAGGAGTTAATGACTACAAATGCGTGGCCACGCTCGGAAGTAATCTGAGATAGATTTTTCCGGTCAGGTTGTCACTCTCCCGATCGAGAAAACCACTCGCGATATGTTCGTGTGCAAGTGCGACCTGAAAGACACCTTGCATTGAGTGGGAGATTAAAACGGACAAGAGAATTGGTAGCGCACACCTTGTGTCGGACAAGTGGGAGATTGTTGGAGTTAGTGTCCTCCACAATAGTGCGTTTACATAATAAATCTCATTAATGGAATATCATCAGATATTTAATTATTTGATCCTCGCCAGTTGATTAACGTAAATCGATAACGGTTGGCTGACTAGAGTTTGACGTTATTGTCGTGAGACGACGGTGATCAACTGACCCCTTTCGGTCACACCTATAGGAACGAACCCCAATAGACAACTAATTAATTGTATGAGATATAATTTATTTAGTCCCTTGATTTGTAGACTAAAAGGTTAGTCAATTATTTTAAGAGAGAATTCGAGTTGCGAACTCGAGGAATGGCAGTTATTATTTAATTATGTGATAATTGAATAATAAATTTTGGGAGACGGGTTTTAGTTAATAAATTGTTAATTCACTAAAATTGTACTAATTGATTAATGTGATTAATATTAGTACGTCAATAATATGTGTAGTGGTACACGTATATTTACGGAGTGATTTGGACGAATTAATTATGGAAGTATTTAAACATGAAACGATACTTAAAATAAAATTACACGTATTTGTGCGACAAATATAAAAACCAACATGGACCCGTAAATGGGCAAGTGGACCGTGTAAAATAGAGTAGTGGATGATTACACACATAATCATTTCACCTTACTTTATATAGTACCATAATTTATCTTATATACATTTTTGCATGTGATGTAAAATTAAATAATATAAGACCATTTGTTCACTCCAATACTCCATCCCACCCGCCACTTTTCCCTTCCTTTATACTCCACCCTTTGTTCATTTCTACACTACATCATTTGTATGTTTTGCATGTGAACATAAAAATCATCATCTCTCTAAAATTAATTATTCATCTTTACTAAGTTTGTTAGTAAATAAATTTTATTACTAAGACTTGTTAGTAATAATACAAATAATATCAAGGGTATAATAATAACAAGTTCTAGTTAAATACTTGTTATTATTTTTGGGTAAGTTCTTGGGTGCATCTTGAAGGAGATCTTCTCTTTGAAGATTAGTAAGGAGGATCATCCATTTGGTATAAGCTCAAGAACAAGCTAGTAAGGTGAACTAGTTTGTGCCCATTTTACCACAAATTCAATGTAAGGAAATTGTTTTTCCTTATACTTTCATTTTTATGCTTTCATATTAGCATGCATGTTACATAGATCACCTAAATGATAAATTATGAGATAATTTAATTTTTATTAGAGAGTATAATATGGATCTATGATCTTTTAGAAAGTCGGTTCCTTTCTTACCAAGAAAGATGGAGGGCGATGAGAGGAAGAGATAGACGCGAAAATCACTTGATTCGGATAAGAATTGAGCAAGTTATGGTGTTTTGAAGATTTGTAAGAGGAAGGTGTAAAAAATGGTGTTTGTTGTTGAAGGTGTGCTGAAATTTTGAGGAGGAAGATGTAGTTAGGGTTTCCTTCATGATTTTTATGAGGATGAAGGAGTAGTATGTGATGTGAATACGGTACGAGAACTTTAACGAAAATTCTACGAGAAAATTACCGTATCAAGGGACGCGAAAAATAAAACAAAAACAGTCCGAATAAGGCTTGGGGGCCGTGCAAACCGTGAAGAAAGGGATGGAGAACCTCGGGAAAGACCAAGGCCAAGTGCATGGAACTACCTAGTTTTTTTATACCACCTAGTTTTCTTAATCGCCTAGTTTTCTTCCTAGTCTTTTCTAGTTTTCTTCTAAAGTCTTTCCTAGTTTTTCTACACTAGTCAAAACTAATAACTAGGCACCTAGAACTCATGCAAACATTGAAAGCTTGCCTTGGAGCCCAAGCATCATTCGGCCTATATAAGGCTTGGCTCTCTTCATTTGTAGGCATGATGTTTTGAGTAAAAAGGTTCACCATGTGTGAGAAACTTGTCTCCTTATTTGTGTTGTTACACGAGGAAAAGGCTCAAGAGGTCGAAACGAGTTTTTAGTACCTTGCTTAGACCGAGGACGCGATCCAAAGTTTAAGTCGGATTGTTTGACGCGTATCAAACAATTCACCCATTGACGTAACTATAGATCTAGTTACGGCAAATATCCCATTGTTTTCGAGGTCTTCATTGATCTTGAAACAAATATCCCCTTTATTCAAAAACACAAAAACAACCTTACAAAAATGACTTCCGCTTCCGCGAAATTCACATCAAAAGTGGTATCAGAGTGGACCGTCATGCCATTCGGATTGACCAATGCTCCGAGTACTATTATGCGACTCATGAACAAGGTACTCAAACCATTCTTGGGAAAATTTGTGGTTGTTTATTTAGATGATATCTTGGTTTACAGTCAAAGCAAAGAAGATCACTTCAAACACCTTCGCAAAGTGTTCGAAACTCTCCGGGAACAAAAGCTATATGGAAAGAAGGAGAAATGTTCATTCTTGGTCGAGAGTGTCATATTTCTCGGCTATGTGGTTTCTAAAGATGGAGTTTCAGTGGACCAATCAAAGATCGAGGCCATTAAGTCATGGCCTACGCCTAAGTCCGTCACAGAGGTTCGGTCTTTCCAAGGACTTGCTTCATTCTACCGAAGATTCATAAAAGATTTCAGCACCATCACAAGTCCCATCACCGAGCGTTTAAAAAAGGGACTCCGACGAGTAGTGTTGGTGAACCCAAGTCGGCTGCCACCCCTAGTTCCACGGCAAGAACGCCCGATTCTAAGGAAACAAGTCTATCCAAAGTACGATGTTTAAAGTGTTCGGGGTTTGGGCGGCATTATCAAAGCACGTGTCCAAATAAATGATTGATTACCTCGAGAGATGTTGTTGCTTGTCGGGATGAGTTGTTTGATGAGGAGGAACGATTGGGTGATGTGTTCAATCTCGAAGAAAGAGAAAAGGACGAGATTATGGAGCTATTGAGTGATGATGATCAAATTAAAGATGTGATCGAAGATGACATATTTTCCAACTTGTATGAACCTCATACAAGAGGTACTTCTTTATTTGATCCAAATCTACCAATTGTTTTTGATGAAGAATTGGAAGAAGTTTATGATGAAACTCTCATGGAAGAAAGTGATCATACAAGTTATGACGATGCAACTCAAGATAATCTTAATCTTGTGCCAAACTCGGATGAGGAATTCAGGGATGTCTTTCCCAAGGAACTACCCGCTGGTTTACCATCTATTAGAGGGATCGAACGCCAAATTTATCTCATTCCCGAAGCTTCGTTACCGAACAAAGCCGCCGATCGATGCAACCCAATGGAAACAAAAGAGTTGCAACGACAAATGGAGGAGCTAATGGATCGAGGCTATGTTCGTGAAAACCTAATTCCATGTGCCATCCCTAATCTACTTGTCCCAAAGAAGGATGGGACGTGGCGAATGTGCATTGATAGTCAAGCCATGACCAACATAACTATCACATATCGTTTTCCTACCCCAAGGCTTAACGACATGCTTGATGAGTTACATGAGTCCGAGATCTTTTCTAAGATCGACTTGAGGAGTGGTTATCACCAGATGCGAATGAGAGAAGGGGATAAGTGGAAAGCCACGTTCAAGACTAGACATGAGGTGTACGAGTGGTTTGGCTTAAGAGGTCGAAACGCGATTTCGCACCTTGCTTGAACGAGGGACGTGATCCTAAGTTTAAGTCGGATTGTTTGACGAGTATCAAACAATTCACCCATTGGCGTAGCTATAGGTCTAGCTACGACAAATATCCCTTCTTTTCATTCAAATCTCGCTACGAATATACGGATTGATCGGGTTGCACCTAGTGCATTCGGATCCTTCGTCTATTTGCTAGTACAAGTTAAGACTTCCGCTTGCGATTCACATCAATTGTGGTTCAAATATTGGCGTGGTTATAGGTCTAACCGCGACATATATCCTTTCTTTTCCCCTTATTTTCAAAAGGCTAAAAAAATACAAAATTCAAAATGTCGAGTCAAAATCACGAGTCTTCCGCTTCCGCTAAATTCACATCAAAAGTGGTATCAGAGCTTCGGCTCTTGATCACCCCAAAAAAATCAAGACGGTCCTGAGTAAGTCCAAATCAATTAGTAGTTGAATATCCAACGCGATTGGTATTCAAAGGTTAAACTCAACGAGGTTGTTGGGGTTTAATCGATTGGATCTTGAAGGCACGGACTGAACAAAAAATCAAAAAAAAAAAACCAAAAAAAAAAATCATTGTTCACGCCGGTACTGTTCACGGTACTGTTCATCCGCAAAAAAAAAAAACAAAAAAAAAAAATTCATTGGAAGGCACAAGAATCGGGACGACGCATTGGAGAAAAAGGGTAAGGCTTGTCAAAGTCAAGACGTTGGTTGAATTTCCAATTGCTATTGGAATTCAAAGGTTAAACTCGAGCGAGGTAGTTCGAGGGTTGATCGGCTTTTGATAATCCATATCTTTGGTCCAAGAATCGGGACGATTCTTTTTAAAGAAGGAGGAATTGATGTGAATACGGTACGAGAACTTTAACGAAAATTCTACGAGAAAATTACCGTATCAAGGGACGCGAAAAATAAAACAAAAACAGTCCGAATAAGGCTTGGGGGCCGTGCAAACCGTGAAGAAAGGGATGGAGAACCTCGGGAAAGACCAAGGCCAAGTGCATGGAACTACCTAGTTTTTTTATACCACCTAGTTTTCTTAATCGCCTAGTTTTCTTCCTAGTCTTTTCTAGTTTTCTTCTAAAGTCTTTCCCAGTTTTTCTACACTAGTCAAAACTAATAACTAGGCACCTAGAACTCATGCAAACATTGAAAGCTTGCCTTGGAGCCCAAGCATCATTCGGCCTATATAAGGCTTGGCTCTCTTCATTTGTAGGCATGATGTTTTGAGTAAAAAGGTTCACCATGTGTGAGAAACTTGTCTCCTTATTTGTGTTGTTACACGAGTAAAAGGCTCAAGAGGTCGAAACGAGTTTTTCGTACCTTGCTTAGACCGACGACGCGATCCAAAGTTTAAGTCGGATTGTTTGACGCGTATCAAACAATTCACCCATTGACGTAACTATAGGTCTAGTTACGGCAAATATCCCATTGTTTTCGAGGTCTTCATTGATCTTGAAACAAATATCCCCTTTATTCAAAAAAAAAAACAACCTTACAAAAATGACTTCCGCTTCCGCGAAATTCACATCAGTATGTGAGCCCAATAGTCATACTAGGCCCAAAATGTAAAATTGAGTCGATATACACTAGAAATTAAATCTCAAGTCCACTACAACTCAAGACGGAAAATATTATTATTATTATTATCATTATCCGACCAAAATATTTATTTTTTTATAAGCTAAGCTTTAAAAATATAGTATTTATAAAAATCATGTTTAAAAAAATTAAATTAATTAAATTAAATAATTTAAAAATATAAATAAGACAATAGATGGTTAATTAAATTATAAATGTCAAAATGGAAAATTCGCGGGTGTTACAATCACCCCATCTTTTAAAAAGTTTCGTCCTCGAAACTTGAAAATAGGAAATGAAAAGTTATAAAGATAAAGTCGGACTTTTGTAATCGACAACCAAAACATTAAAAGTTTCTCATTGCAAGGATTAAAATTCCTTCGAAAGTCTCAAGTAGGGTTTTCCAACAGCACCAAATTCTCGTCAGAGAAACGTAAGTGTTCTCGTTGCGCATTCAAGAAAGTCAAATTCCAGGTCAAAGATTAGGTCAAAAGCAAATTATTTGTATAAATCGAAAATCTAAAAATACTTTCAAAAACATTAATGAAGCGTTTTCAAAAGTATAAGTCTCCTTTATGGAACGAAATTGCTCTTGTCGTGCACACAAGAACGCTAACTTTCCAAGTCAAAGACAAATTTAAAACAAAAATCATTCGCCGACAAGCGTAGAACAAGTTATTAAACGTCTCTAATAACGAATTGTATCATCCGATCAACGTCAAAATCGAAAGAAAAAGGTAATTCACTCAAATTTTCTTTTGCCAAAGCCAATTTAGAGATAAAGGTTTCACTTTTAAACTTAAAATGGAGTCAAATTTCCGAAAATATAATATTAAACTCTGACAAAGAAATCATAAATAGATCAAAGTTAGTTAGAAATTGAGCAAAATTAAAAGTAACTCGGGTTTAGCAATTAAAAATCAATAAAAAGAAGTTATACTCGTAGAACAAAAGGAGAACTAAATCAAATTTCCATTTTCAAAACTTTAAAATAGGTAGGGTTTGTAAAAGTAACATAAACTTTTAACAATGGATGAAAACTGGTAGCTTGAAATGTTTAGAAATAGTACGAAATGAAAAGAACTTAGATATCATGAAAACAAGGTACGCTAAGAGGGTTCAAACTTAACCAACAAAAGAGCTTATGATGAACTTCCTAGGGGTAAGAATTGAAGTCAAATTTACAACGATGTCAAAGATAGAGTATCACAGGTTACGAGTATCAAATTTAAAGGAGGAACATGATGAAGCGAGGAAGAGAGGTATGAACGGAAATGCTTATGCTTAAAGAAGGAAGGAATTTAAACAAGGAAACGCCAGGTACTCAAATCTCAAACAACAATGTCATCCTGAACGGTTCCAAAAACTTCCTAACCACAAAACTCATAACCACATAACTCCCAAGAATTTCCTTAAAATACTCACACATTTTACTCCTATGCTACCCCGTGGGTCAAGGCACTCCACCGCAATTGTGATTCCATAGCTCTCAACTATAAATCATCTACAAACGATTTGAACGAAACAAGATCAAAACTATTAAAAGAGTTACACTCATAACCAACTATCGACCACTAGGAGTTCTCACTATGGTAAAATCCTTAATCAAAGATCATAATCCCAAGTTCTTTATATTTTCTAACACTCCAAACAAAATCTTAATCACACCCGAATTCACAAGAATAGATGATCACATTCCCCAAATCATAAAGACCACCAACCAAAAGTAAATAGGTTTGTCATACAATTTTTCCTACTCAACTTAACTCAAGTTCCACTAATCCAATTTCGACGAAATCAAGGTTCACAAAGAATCCTCAAAGAGCATCTCACTCACTCTACAACGTAGCCAACAACGCCATCACTTCACTAAGGAAACAAAGAGTAATAACCAGTTCAGGAAATGATAGGAAATTTCAAAGGGGTACATGAACATGAGGAGGTGTGAGATTAAAGGAGTTAAATAATAAAGGTAAGTAGTTAACACCAGTAAGAGATATTAGAATTAGGGAGGTATTCAAAGCAAAGAAAACAAAACAACCAAACCCCAAAACGAGGGCGAAGGCACTTCATCTCATCTCTCATATGCATGTATCTCTTTAAAGAATTACACCTCTGTGACTGATCAAGGTAAAATAAACGCTCACTTAAGGGTTGATAAATTGGTTAGATTCCTTGTTCACCTATCCTATCACATATTAGGATTTCCCTAAAGTAAATATACCACTCAAGTATAACATCATCTCTTGTCTCAAGTACTCGACACAAACTCAATGTTTTAAAGACCAAGGAATGAATTAACAAAAACTTGTCAACAAAATTCTCTAGGGACAACTAATATCAAATCACATCACCAATCTATACGGGGTCATTAACATTTAAAAAAAATGGGTTTTCTTCCAAGCTCCTATCATAAACTTATCGCATGTTTACTCCTAAAGTAACAAAGTTCGACCTACAAAATCTTTCAAATCCCAATCATAAACAACAAAGCCAAGTTCTATAACTTTAGTAATTCATAGGCAAATCACACTTAACACACAGAATCCACCAATCAAATATACTCACTTTATCAAGGAACTAGGTATAAGAATCACCAAGCATGTCTCTTCACACTATCTAAGCCTTTCTAACATCACAACCTCTCAAAACCAAGGTCATGGGTCAACCACAAACACTCTCCTCGAAAGCCAACTTATCCGACCAAGGTTAACATTCCATAAGGCAACGATGAAGGTGTACATGAGAGGTCTTATAAGGAGAAAAGGTACAAAGACAACTCTCAAGATATGTGATAAGAGTTGCGAAAGGTATAGAAGCACAAAGACAAGGAAATATGACAAAGCACTCAAAGAGAGGAAGGTATCTTTGAGACGGTAAAGACATCCTTCAAGAGAAAGAGATACATATGCAAGATGTTATGGAAGGAGAAACAAAAACGAAGAATAGGTCGGGTGGGTACCAAACTAGCTTCCAAGGTAAAGCAAAAGAGAGTTTAGAAAGGAAGGATGAGCATCACGGGATAAAAGTAAGGAAAGGTGGATCAAGGATAGAAAACACACCCATAACGGTGTCGGGAGGAACGGCGGTTCCGACTTGATTCTCGACAAGAATGACTCTTCTTGGCTTGGCTTCCAGAGCGTGAGGGAGAGGAGGAGTAATCTTCTTCTCGGGGCAATCCTTCATTAGATGTCCGGGCTTCTTGCAATGGTAACAGTTCAAGGGCACATCATAGCATCCAATCCCGGGGTGATAAACTTCCCTACACTTGAAGCACTTGCGGTTCTTCTTAAGCCTATTAGTAGATGTAGGGACTTGTCCTTTCGGCTCTTGCACTCTTGGCTCTTGTCCTCCATGGTCTTGTACTCTTTGTCCTTGGACTCTCTGCACCAACCTCTTCTTGTTAGCATATGACGAAGATGAGGGCACAAAGGGTCTCTTGCCACGACGGATAGGGCGATGATTAACTTAAGCATTGGCATTTCGTTGATTCCGGAGAATTAGAGTAAGGGCTTCCATGATAGTATTCTCCACCTTGGTTGGTCGTACCATCTTCTCAAGACACCAACATAGTCAACCATGTTAGCACCTAACAAATAGCATGCACAAAGAGACTACCAACTTAGGTCCTTAATTCTACCCATCTCTCATTTATTATTCAAGGTCAAGTTCAAGTTTAAATTTGGGGTACACGTGTGTGCGTCGGGAGAAACATAGGCTCTGATACCAACTGTGACACCCAGCGATAACGCGCCAAATTTAAAGCGGAAAATACGAGATTTTTAAAACCTTTAAAAGTTTAAAGTGTGAAATCCACCATAAGTTATCAAACGAAAATGAAAGGTAAGATAATTAAGTTTTACAATTAAAAACAAAGTGCGTTGGGGAAAAGATATCCCACGAATAAGCACAAGCCTAAAGATAGGTGAGTCTAAGAAAACGATAACTAAAGTCCAAGGGTCAACGTTCTCGCTAGCTCACACGTCTTCCCCATATAATCTGCATCATGAACTTGTCATTTATGTAAACATGAACGGCACAGTCAGTGGGGAGTAACTCAGGGTTCTCCCAGCCACAATATGTCAAAATACAAGTAAGCAAGAACTTAATTAAACATATTGATCATGCATCATACTTGAATAATATTGAACAAGGGAATATAAACGATAATCATAATGAGATAGGCATAGTACATTATATTAAACATGCACTCGAGGGGGTAGAATAACTAAGTCAACCAATTTCATATTAACTCGACTCAACTAGTCATGTGAGATAAATAAATAGCATGGAAGACACGGATACAGTCGTTTAAATAAAAGCACGCATTTCGGGGAATCATAGCATGGATAAGAGATTAGGCATCGAATCATATGAAGAAGGTAACTAACTGATCAATTAAATAGAAAATACATGGATGGAAACCAATAGCCATTACTTTGAAAACCTCTTAACAACCATAGCACGGGACGTGGCTACTAATGTCACATTCATACTTATGGCTTGCATCTCACCATAAGAACGGATGGGAACATCGATCCCGGCGATCATATCGCAACTAGGGGCTTGCATCTCACCACTAGTATCCGATAGGACCAAGACTCTCACAAACAATCATATAAGACGTGAACTCTCGTATATAAGGACACGCCAATGACCATAATCAAGCAAGACCTTTACGTAGTATGGACTCAAACAAGACAAACACCTAGGCTCCAACCTCTTGGTAGGACGACGATAATAATACGGTCCTAGTCTAAACCTGGATCCAGACTCTCGGGATGGGCGTCACCCGATTCGACATGCGGTGACCTATCCGCATCTAAGACTCGATACATGGCACACAGTCCGCTACCAAAGGTCGAGTAACCCCAAATCGGAAACATGGCACACAGTCCATAACAAAAGGCCCGAAGAGGTGGTAGGATAAGGAATGTCAAGTAGTCACACAATGTAAAACGTCACACTTGGGTCACAAACAAGAGTAACAATAGTTTGCATGGTCATAACGTAAATAAGCCTTAAATTAACCAATTACCAATAAGGAAGGAGATACATGCATAAATAATTGATTATTGGAGGTTACAAGTGAAAAGGAGCCCACAGAGGACTCCCAGCCGGGAGGGGTACCGGCGGCCGGGCCACTGGCTGAGGTAACATACCAATGTTAAGAAATTGTAAAAACTTACAGCGCTCTCCCAGCCGGGCACCCGGCTGCCGAGCCACCGGCTGGGAGTACATACTCATTAAAATTGGCAAAATACTTACAGTGCTCTCCCAGCCGGGTGGTGTACAGGCTGCCGGGCCACCGGCTGGGAGTACACAATACTCGAACAGTCCAAATCGACTCCCAAAACACTTTGAAACCAACCAAAATCGTTCCACAACAAGTATTTACGTGTCCTAGCATGATTCTAACTCGGAGAGACAACATACTTGATACGGTATTTAACAAATACGGATTTAAATGATAAAGCATGAAACTTTCATCAAAACATGTGAGGATTACATACAAGCATGTTATTCAACATCCAACTAACCCAAATCATGAAAGATACTAATTTTAACATTCATATGAGTTTAATACTACATAAATCACACAATTTTAACATAAAAGTCGAGTAACCCATCACCGTTACCTTTTTGCACTTCAATCCTCTAAAGAGTCGTCTCACTTGCAAGAATCCACTTCCGGGTCAACTAAACTTTCTCCTAAACATAAGAAACACAAATTAAGACTAAGAATCGAAACTAGAAAAAGGGTACCGTGTATAAAATGGGTTGACAGCCCCCTATATGGAGGAAAGTCGATTCCTTTCTTACCTAGAAAGATGGAGGGCGATGAGAGGAAGAGATAGATGCGAAAATCACTTGATTCGGATAAGAATTGAGCAAGTTATGGTGTTTTGAAGATTCGTAAGAGGAAGGTGTAAAAATGGTGTTTGTTGTTGAAGGTGTGCTGAAATTTTGAGGAGAAAGATGTAGTTAGGGTTTCCTTCATGATTTTTATGAGGATGAAGGAGTAGTATGTGAGCCCAATAGTCATACTAGGCCCAAAATGTAAATTGAATCGATATACACTAAAAATTACGTCTCAAGCCCACTACAACTCAAGACGTAAAATATTATTATTATTATTATCATTATCCAACCAAAATATTTATTTTTGTATAAGCTAAGCTTTAAAAATATAGTATTTAAAAAAAAAAAATTTGTTTAAAAAAAATGAAATTAATGAAATTAAATAATTTAAAAATATAAATAAGACAATAGATGGTTAATAAAATTATAAATGTCAAAATGAAAAATTCGCGGATGTTACAGTCACGATCAACAATAAAAGAGTCACAGAAAACAAATAAATAGGTACTAAAGAATATATACATATATACATATATATATATATATACATATATATATATATAGGAATGGGATCATGTGAGGATACACTATCTTTTTGAGGATTGAGGATTATGTTACAATATCAGAGGTTCTTCAATACAATATCACAGGTTATTCGATAAAATATCACATAAAAAAACACCTGTGTAAAAAAAAAATTTTTTTTCAAAAAAAAAAATTTTTTTTGACAAAAGTCTGATTTTTCGTGATATTTTATTGAAGAACTTGTGATATTGTATTCACAAATCCTCAATCCTCAAATATTTAGGAGTTCTCACCGGATCTTGACTCTATATATATATATATATATATATATATATATATACATATATATATATATATATATACATATATATATATATATATATATATATATATATATACATATATATATATATATATATATAGAATTAGGATCACATGAGTCCACCCTATCTTTTTGAGTCCGTGAGTCCATGATATAATATCACACGTTATATTAAACAATATCACAGCTTAAAAAAAAAAATCGTGGTATTGTTTTGTAATACAATATCACTCGTTATGTTAAACAATATCATAGCTCACAATATCACACGTTATACTAAACAATATCACGGTTTACACTAAAAAAAAATTCGAAATAAAACAAATTTTTAAAAAAAATCGTGATATTGTTTTGTAATAAAATATCACACGTTATGCTAAACAATATCACAACTTACAATATCACACGTTATACTAAACAATATCACAGCTTACACTAAAAAAAAACTTTTCGAAAAAAAAAAAATTCGAAATAAAAAATCGAAAAAAAAAACCTTCGAAAAAAAAAACCTTTTTTTAAAAAAAATGAAATTAATTAAATTAAATAATTTAAAAATATAAATAAGACAATAGATGGTTAATAAAATTATAAATGTCAAAATGAAAAATTCGCGGATGTTACAGTCACGATCAACAATAAAAGAGTCACAGAAAACAAATAAATAGGTACTAAAGAATATATATATATACATATATATATATATATATATATATATATAGAATTAGGATCACATGAGTCCACCCTATCTTTTTGAGTCCGTGAGTCCATGATATAATATCACACGTTATATTAAACAATATCACAGCTTAAAAAAAAAAAATCGTGGTATTGTTTTGTAATACAATATCACTCGTTATGTTAAACAATATCATAGCTCACAATATCACACGTTATACTATACAATATCACGGTTTACACTAAAAAAAAATTCGAAAAAAAAAAATTTTTTAAAAAAAAATCGTGATATTGTTTTGTAATAAAATATCACACGTTATGCTAAACAATATCACAACTCACAATATCACACGTTATACTAAACAATATCATAGCTTACACTAAAAAAAACTTTTCGAAAAAAAAAAATTCGAAAAAAAAAATCGAAAAAAAAAACCTTCGAAAAAAAAAACCTTTTTTTAAAAAAAATTCGAAAAAAAAAACTTTTTGAAAAAAAAATTCGAAAAAAAAAAAACTTTCAAAAAAAAAAAAAAAAAACTTTTCGAAAAAAAAAAAATCGAAAAAAAAAAATTTGAAAAAAACAAACGTGATATTGTTTTGTATAATGCATGATATTGTTTTATGGACTCATGGATTCAAATATTTAGGTGGACTCACCTAGGATCCTATATATATATATATATATATATATATATATATATATATATATATATATATATATATATATATATATAGAATTAGGATCACATGAGTCCACTCTATCTTTTTGAGTCCGTGACTCCATGATAAATATCACACGTTATATTAAATAATATCACAGCTTACAGTATCAGACGTTATACTAAACAATATCACAGCTGGAAAAAAAACTTTTTCAAAAAAAAAAAAATTGAAAAAAAAATCGTGATATTGTTTTGTAATAGAATATCACACGTTATGCTAAACAATATCACACGTTATACTAAACAATATCATAGATTTCACGAAAAAAAAAATTTGTTAAAAAAAAATTTCGAGAAAAAAAAATTTGAAAAAAAAATTTCGTGACATTGTTTTGTAATACAATATCACAAGTTATGCTAAACAATATCACACGTTATACTAAACAATATCACAGCTTAAACGAAAAAAAAAATTGTTAAAAAAAACTTTCCAAAAAAAAAAATTGAAAAAAAAAAATTCGAAAAAAAAATTTCGGAAAAAAAATTTCGAATAAAAAAAAATTCAAAAAAAATTTTTTACTTTGAAAAAAAAAAATTCGTGATATTGTTTTGTATAGTGCGTGATATTGTTTTATGGACTCATGGACTCAAATATTTAGGTGGACTCACCGGATCCCACCTCAATATATATATATATATATATATATATAGAATTAGGATCACATGAGTCCACCCTATCTTTTTGAGTCCGTGAGTCCATGATACAATATCACACGTTATATTAAACAATATCACAGCTTATATTGTTTTGTAATATAATATCACCTGTTATGCTACACAATATCACATCTTACAGTTTCACACGTTATACTAAACAATATCACAACTGAAAAAAAAAGTTTTTGAAAAAAAAATTTCGAAAAAAAATCGTGATATTGTTTCGTAAAACAATATCACATATTATACTAAACAATATCACAGCTTACATAAAAAAAAAAAAAAAAAAAAAACTTTTTCGAAAAAAAAAATTGAAAAAAAAATCGTGATATTGTTTTGTAATACAATATCAGACGTTATACAAAACAATATCACAGCTTACATAAAAAAAAAAAAAAAAAAAAAAAAATTTTTCGAAAAAAAAAAAAAAAAATTTTGAAAAAAAAAAAAATTCGGAAAAAAAAAATTGAAAAAAAAAAAATTCGTGATATTGTTTTGTATAGTGCGTGATATTGTGTTATGGACTCATGGACTCAAATATATAGGTGGACTCATAGGATCTTGCCTATATATATATATATATATATATATATATATATATATATATATATATATATATATATATATATATATAAATTACAATGTTTAAGTTGAATGGAGAGAGTAATCTAATATGGAGTATTGTATTATTATATGTATATACATCGGAAATCAAGGCTTGTATTGAAAGATATCTTAAATAAGTGATTAGATTAACCGGATATATACATAATATGATTATTTAAATATAATATCTATTAAAAGTAAGTGCCACAAGTAGGCTTTGTTTGACTAGACGAATATGCTACACTTATTTGACCAAAGTAGCTTATTAAAGACTCTTAATCAATTATCGCTTAGTTTAAATCTTGCTCAAATTTTATTTTGTACGCAAAATAATAACTATTACTTTTTGGTACTTTTTTTTTGTCAAATGAGACGTATGGCCAATACAATGCGAGAAGTAAAGGTCATTTTAAAATCATCTCAATTGCCATAATTCACCTTCTTATTCACTAGGTTAAGATCTTACGATTACTTTCTTGGACTTCAAAAACTTATTCATAATGTGATTTACCTATCATTAAAGTGCGCTTTATTTATTTATTCAATTGATAGGTCGTTAAACTATCAAATCATATTTATAAACTCAACAAACTATTAGTAAAGGAGTAAGTAGAGGTCAGATCCAAAGGGACGATTTATCAAATAGTTATCTAATGCAAGTAGCTATGTCTTTGTGTTACAATTTGGGTTTTAGTGTAAGTTAAACTACAACAATGAAAATGTAAATAAATAAAGAACAAGGCAAGCAAATAGAGGTGTAAACAATTGATTAAAAACACTAGGGTGTTATGGGGTGATAGGGGAAACATGGTATAATCACAATAATGAGTCATACAAATAATTATAGTTGTGTTGGAAACGAGTTGATTTATGTCTTACAATTCCTAGGGAGACTTAGGATAAGAGAATCATGCTAGGTTGTCAATTAAGCATTTCATCAAGCATAACATGTGCAGAAGTTGAAAACACAACTTCCAATCATTCATATCAACTCATTAAGTATAGATATGACCAATGATTACTCCCCTAATCCCCCACTAACTCTAGCTAAGAGACTACACATCATCATGGAAATCATGTCATCAATGGTGTCAAACATCTTAATAAGTATAAACATGATGAATGAGTAAAGTAATTAAAAAGAAATTAAGTAAAAGATTAAGGAAAGAGTAAAACAATTGTACCAACTTAAGATGAACAAAGGAAATGGAAGAATAACAGAAGAAAGCCTTGATTAATGATATACCCCAGCTTAATATTTTTGCAGCTTCTCTTGTGGCCTATACCGCCACAGTTGTAGCAAGATATACCCCATCTGCTACTATCACCACCACGGCCACGCCCATAGGAAGCTCCACCACTAAAACCCGATCCCGATGAGTAAGCCCTCACTTGGTTATAGTTGCCCCTCTTGTAACTGGTCTGACCACCTCCCTCACTCTCAGCCTTCCTCTTCTCGGGACCCCTCTCCCTGTTCTCTTTGGCCATTTCGACCAATCTCTCAGCTCTTCCTGCTCTCTCATACACTTCCTTAACATCTGTAAGGACCCTAACCGGTAGCTTCTCCATTATCTTATAGGTCAAACCCTTCTCAAATCTCAAAGCCAAGTTCCCCTGACTCAGCCCCATATCCTCTGCATACCTAGACTTCTCATTAAACTTATGATAGTACTCAGCCACACTCATCTCCGGAGTCATTTTGAAATCATCAAAATTCTCTCTCAGCTTACTACGAACATGCTCAGGCACAAAATCTCGGCGCATAGCTCTCTTTAACTCACTCCAAGGTATAGCTGACTTCCCTGCCTCACATACAAATCCAAAGCACTCTCCCTTACCTTGTCCCATCACTCTCCCGCAACATATCTCAAGTAGAATGCAGCTTGTTCCACTTTGAAGTCCTCGGGACAGTGAACCACATTCAAGATATTCTCCATCTCCCTATGCCCATTGTTAAGCAAAATTGGCGCACCTGTACCCATATATTCCTTTGGGTTGAAATGAGATATATTAATGCTCATTTAAACAAAGTCTACCCCGACCTCTGTGTCCTTCCAAAACTTCTTTAAGGCCTCAGTAAGCGCGTCTTGATGCTCAAGCATCTTGGCAACCTCATCTATACTCATCAACTCAGCTCTAGCATACAAACCGAATCTCTTTGGCGGCATCTTTAAGCTATATAAGAAAAGAGGCAAACATAAACACACATCCCCATGACTAAATGTGCATATGACCTTTGCAACCACACTAGACCGAGCAACTCACCCTACTCGATCAAGTTAAGGTCATGATGTGACTCATATTTGTGCACATTTAGTCCCCGAATTAACCTCGTTCCCATGCTTTCTAGCGACTATTAGGGTCATTTCTTATCTTTAGTTCCCTATTTTGTATATTCTTTGAGGTTTTGTGTCCTTGGTAGGAGAGGATTGCTAGCCTTGCATATATGGAGCAAAATGGATCGCATTTAATGACCAAGCATCAAAGAAGAGACCAATACTAAAGGCCTAAGCAAATAAATCAAGTGAATTGGGCAATGATGAGGATCCCCGCGACCCTAAGTCAATCCCCACAGATTGTTAGGCAATCAAGAATTGAGGAGCAACCTCTGTCCCAGGATACGGGCGTCCCAAGCTCAGGACGAGCGTTTAGGTCCAGGATCCGGGCGTCCCAAGGCTCAGCTCGAGCGGATTTCCTTATACCCCCAAGCATACTCCAGGCCAGGACGCGCGTGTCCCTGAGGACTTTCTACTCAGCTCGCGCGTGTCCCTACGGGACTTGCAAATCGTCAAACTTCTCTTAGAGTCTTAATCATCATGTAAGCCATTAGTAACCCTAATTCTTGTAATTAATTTTAGTATAAATACCCTATTGTACTACCTAGATGATAAGCATCTTAGAATCAAGTTCTAATCTCTTTTCTAATCTTTCAATTTAGTCTTAATCAAAGTTGTAATACACATTTTAATATTAATCACATTTTAATCTTTCCTCAATCTCTCATTTGTTCTTAGTTTTAGTTGGGTAATTAGAAGATTATTTGGGGTTTATTGGAGGCTTGACAACTTTCCATCAATCATCAAGTTTCCTTCTATTATTCTTTGCTTTATTATTTGGATTATCTCAAGTTGGTATAATCCCTTTTACCTTTGCTTAATTATTGTTAATTACATTACTTATTCATCAAGTTTTGCTTTGTTAATATGATTGACATCCTTATTAGCATGTTAAACTTGATCATGGGTTGAATAGGAAGAGACTAAGTCGACTTGTAAGTGTTGTAAAGTCTTAATCGACTCGGCTCCTGGACCTAAATCTTCCTAGGAATTGTAAGATATACACTAACTCGATTCCATCACAACAATAAGTTGCTTTCATCTATTTGAGAACATGTTTGTATGATCTATTTCCATGATTCCCTTATGAACTCATGATACCCTAGTGCCCTTAATCAATTGTTTACAAACCTCTTTAATTGCTTTACTTTGTTTTCATTAATTTACATTCATCTTGTTGATTAGTCTAGATTACATCTCATCTCAACCCAAATTTGTGACCCCTTAAGACATAACTACTTGCAATTGAAATCTTAAATCGATACCCGTCCCTTGGGATCTGACCTTTACTTATCACTCTACTAAGAGTAGTTTGTAAAGATATAAATTTTGTTTTGGTTGAAAGCTTTAATGACGAGCAATAACGACAACACACCAAAAAATGGCGCCGTTGCGGGGGACGGTGTTCAATTGATTTGATTTTCGTTAATTGTTTTTAGTTGTGTCTTTCTTTACCTTGGGGAAGTCAATCTCCTCAAGGTTGTTCTAATCGTTTTCTAGTTGTTTGATATTTTGCATTACTAGGAGATCACAAGGTAATCCATTACCTATTTATTTCGAGATTAAAAGGATCCTAACCAACAATAGAAGAGTTACTAGAGGTACTTCAAGAGTTGTGGGTATTGGAGAGATTATGGACATTCAACCAAATAACATTGAGTTTGTCAACCCTTTTGCAAGAGAAGGAGAGGATAACCCAATTCCAAACCAACCACAAAATCAACCCACAATGCCTAAATTTTCATCTCATTCAGTACCAACCGAGGAGAACCTACCAAACGGTACTCCTACACCACCACATCTAACCGGTAGTTTCATTGCCAAATCCGCATTCATACAATTAGTTGAGAGAAGTCAATTGGGAGGGATGCCTAGTGAGGATCCTCATTTACATATGGGGACTTTTTGTGACTATTGTGATGCAATTTCTCAAACTAGAGTTACTCAAGACCAAATCCGATGGATACTGTTTCCTTTTTCCTTGATCAGTACCGCAAAGCAATGGTTAAAGAGCCTAGACAAGGCTACCCTTGGTATTGATTCATGGAAGAAGTTAACGCTTGCTTTCTACAAGAAATTCTATCCTCCGGAGAAGATAAATATGTTGAGAGCCTAAATCACCGGGTTCAAGCAAAGGGATGAGGAATCATTATATGAAGCATGGGAGAGATTTAAGGACACTTGTCGTTCTTGTCCACACCATGGACTTAGTGAGTGGTTCCTTGTTCAACAGTTTTGGAACGTCTTATATGAAGACTTACGCAATGTGCTTAATAAGGGATCCAATGGAAGGTTTACCGAAGTTGATGACAACCAAACATGGGCCAAAATCGAAGAGATGGCGGTTCATAATTCCCAATATAGTAGGCCTAGAAAGGCCACTAGAAGAGGAAAGCATGAGGTAGATTCCATCACACAATTGGGTGTTCAACTAAGTGCTCATATCGACACCATCAACTTGAAGTTTGAGAAGGCCATGGCTAAGCTTGATGAAGCTTCCATATCACCCAAACAACATGTAAATGCTATGATGGCATCATCCTCAATCACAAATGGAGTATGTGAAAGTTGCGGAACCTTGGGACATGATCAAAACGAATGTAGTTGAACAAATGAACAAGTGAATGCTTTCCAAGCATACAAGAATGGCACCCCTTATTCCAACTACTATAATGAGAATACCAAATTCCATCCAAATCTCTCATACAAGAGCCAAAATGTTCAAAATCCTCAACCAACATCGCCCCACCTCCGATGAGAAATCCAACTCAAAGACCCCTTTTCAACCAAAGCCAAGGATATCAAAATCAACCTTTCTACATGTTGCGGCTAGTGCGACATTCTTAGAGAAGGAATTTCTCGAGAATGCAAAGAGTGATAGAACCTTCGACCTGTCGGAGATTCCAGAACCAAATACCGAGTAACCATTGGAGGAACTAATTCCTTCAATCCCGGCTGCGGTGAATATTCCTGAGGAACCTAGGAGGTCGGGAAGAGTCTCTATTCCTCCAGACAGATACATTGGTATGGTCGAGGAACATGACATAGATGACGTTCTACTCTTAACGAGTAGTGAACCCGCAACCTATAAAGGTGCCATGACTAGTTCTGACTCAAAGCTATGGCTTGAGGCCATGCAATCCGAGATGGACTCTATGTATGAGAACAACGTATGGGATCTCGTTGACTTACCTGCTAAGGTTCGTCCCCTTCAATGCAAATGGCTTTACAAGATAAAGCATTCTATGGAAGGTCAACAAGATATCTATAAAGCACGACTAGTTGCTAAAGGTTTCACCCAAGTGCCAGGTTTGCACTACGATGAAATTTTTGCACCCGTAGTCATGCTGCGTTCCATTCGGATTATCTTAGCGATTGCCGCTTTTCATGACTATGAAATTTGGCAAATGGATGTGAAAACCGCCTTCTTAAACGGCTTTTTGGAGGAAGAGTTGTACATGGTACAACCCGAAGGTATCATCGATCCAGAACATCCTAAGAAAGTGTGCAAGCTTAAGCGTTCCATTTATGGACTTAAGCAAGCATCTCGGAGTTGGAATCATCGCTTCGACCAAGTGATTAAAGAAAATGGATTCACTCGATCAGTCGAGGAACCATGTCTTTATATCAAGTCGAGTGGGAGCAAGATTGTCTTCCTAATATTGTATGTCGATGACATACTCCTGATTGGGAATGACATACCTCTCTTAACTTCGGTGAAAGTATGGTTGAAAAACCATTTCCAGATGAAAGATCTGGGTGAGGCGCAAAGAATTCTAGGCATCCGTATCTATCGAGATAGATCACGACGGATGTTATCTCTCGATCAGAGTCTTACATAGACAAAGTCCTAGAGAGATTCAAAGCATGACCAACTCCAAGAAGGGGTTTCTTCCCATGGCTCCAGGGGTGCATTTGAGCAAGTCTCAGTCACCAGAGACACCGGAAGAGAAAGAGCGCATGACACGGATTCCTTATGCCTCGGCTATAGGATCAATCATGTATGCCATGATATGCACACGTCCAGACGTGGCATATGCATTGAGTATGACAAGTCGATTCCAACAGCATCCAGGTGAATCACATTGGATGGCTGTCAAGAAAATTCTTAAGTACCTACGGAGGACTAAAGATTGGGCATTGACTTATGGAGGCGATCAAAAGCTATGCGCAACCGGTTACGCAGATGCTAGCTTCCAAACGGATCGTGATGACTCGAAATCTCAGTCTGGATTCGTTTTTACTCTTAATGGCGCTGCAGATCGGTGGAAGAGTTCCAAAAAGCGTTACAGATTCTACGACTGAGTCCGAGTATTATGCCGCGTCTGAAGCTACAAAGGAAGCGATATGGATGCGTCAATTCTTACAAGGACTATCTGTAGTGCCTAGTTCGAATGACCCGATCACCATGTATTGCGACAATAGAGGTGCCATCTTCAAAGCTAAGGAGCCAAAGTCTAGCAACAAGTCTAGACATGTACAACGGAAAGCTCATCTAATCCGAGATTACGTGGAGCAAAAGGAAGTAGTGATAGAAAAGATTGCTACAGATGATAACATAGCAGATCCTCTCACTAAAGCATTACGACAAGATAAGCATGAAGGGCACGTTAATTCCATGGGAATTAAACGTGTTCCTAAGTTGTAGTACTCTTTTATGGATTAGATTCATTCCCTTTTGTACTCTATACGACATCATCATTTTGATATTTATATATTTTGTTTTTTCATGTGGAATTGTACGACATTTTTTTGAACACCACAAAGTGAACTGAACGAACATTATATTTTTTCAATCCTTAATTGCCCACATGAGCTGATAACTCTGGCAATTATTTTGTGACGTTGGTTGATGGTGGGTTCAACGAGCCATAAGTCAACCGGTTGACTGACCAATCACAGAGGCGATTTATACGGATATTTCGTAGGACACAATTGTTACATCGACGTGGAGTCCTAAATGTTTTATAAAATTCGGTGCCCGGTCGTGGATAGGACTTCCATGGTGATCCTAAGAGTCGATTCTTTTGACTATCGACTGTCTCTTGAGACTAAGGCAGATTTTGGGTGACTTTGGTTTCTTTCTCACGGTCATCCGTAACAGGGGGCCAAGTAGATTGTTTCTGGGTCATTTCATGCTGCGCTTAGATCGGAAGGAGTTCGAGTTGAAGGAAATATTCAGCCTTTATCGGGTACTCGATATTTCTCAGGGCCACTCGAGGAGTCAGAATCGAAATGCATGGCCATGCTCGAATACGAATTCGTTTTATCAGTTAAGTTACTCTCTAGTCGGGGAAACCACTCTAGATACAGATCGATTATAAAATACGACCTTTGCGGATCCGGATCTGCAAATTGTTTTACATTGAGTGGGAGAAATTTTAAATGAATATGAGAATCGGTTATCGCACATACACTTGTACGGACAAGTGGGAGTTTGTTGAGCTGGTGTCCTCCAGTTAGTGCGGATAACGTCATTGCACATACACTTGTACGGACAAGTGGGAGCTTGTTGGGGCTGGTGTCCTTTACAGTTAGTGCAAGGACTTATAAATCTCTAAAAGGATCAAAGGGTATACTTTTGTATCATAATCAGTTGGTCCACGTTTATCAATAACGGTTGGCTTGCTAGATAAGTTTGACGTTATTGTCATACGGATGGCGGTGATCAACTGGTCCCTAAAAGTCACACCTATAGGATACGTTTGAGAGATGTGAAGATGAAAATACAAATCATGTAGATGCCAAATTTGACTAACCAGTTAGTCCGAGTTATTTGACTAGTAATTAGTCAAAAATGTGATGTTGAGATATTTTATTTAATACGGATTAAATAAAAATGGCTAAGACGAATTAAACGATTAATTCGTAAAATTGAATATAAACGATTTATATTTGATTAATGTATATTGAATAAATTAATTATACGATATAGTCTTTGTCGGACATGTATTAATAATTCAACTAACCCGTCTTATTAGTTGATGCTTTAATAACCGATAACCGATGACGATTTATAATTAGACCGTGTCATATACATTTAGTAATTTGGATTCGGACCACGAGTTTATATGAAGAGGAAATGAAAAAGCCCATGAGGCTCCCTCTCACTCGGTTTGGCTGAGCCAAACATAGACAAAAGGAGCCATCTCCTCTTTTGTTAACCTAAGCATTTTCATTTGTATGAAAACTAGGGTTTTGAGAAAAATTGCCTCTCAAAATTCGGATCTCACATCCAACCAAAACTCACAAAATAATCCTCTCTATATTGCAAGGCAATTAGAGGATTCATTCTAGCACAAGGGCATTTCTCGGACGATCTTGGGTGCAACAATTAGGAGGAGGTATACTTTGATCTCTCATTGCCGAATTGCACTAGGACCGAAGGTTATTCCTTAATCTTTATCGTTTCATTGTTAATTTCGTTTATGACAATAAATTGCATATAAAATTTGCGTTATAATCCTATAAAGAAAGGGTTTTATACGGATATTACCGTACACTACAACCAATCCAATGACCGAAGCTTTTATGTTCAAAAAGCGGTCCTCCAAATGCAAAAGAACCAAGAAGAATTCTTCACCCAAATGCAAAAAGATAGCCATGCTAAAGAAACCACCATCAACAACATACTTGCCCACACCAAAATGTTAGAGACTCAAATGACTCAACTAGTATCTTCTAGCTCCCAAAAACAAAAGGGGCAATTACCTCTTCAAGGTAACCCCCAAGAAATGAAACGGTTAGTGCCATCCATTTGAGGTGTGGTACAAGATATGAGGGGCCGAAGAGGCCAATTGATGAAGATATTGTGGATGATAGTAGCAAGCAAAGAGTTGTGGAGAACTCTAAGGTAGTAGAGCCTACTACCAACGAACTTTCAAAGAAGAGAAATGAAGAAAAGGCTAAGGAAATTGAAAAAGAGCCTATTGTGATTAGACTTCCATTCCCAAGTCGCCAAGCTAAGCCTAAGCTTGATGAGCAACTTGGAAAGTTCATGGAAATTGTGAAGAACTTAGAAGTCTCAATCCCATTCACTGAATTGATTTATCATGTTCCGACTTATGCAAAGTACATAAAGGATATTCTTACCAAGATGAAATCCATATGAAAGTTGGAGACTATTGCTTTTACCAAAGTGAGTAGTGGTATTTTTCAAGGGAATTCCCCTCCAAAGCTCAAAGATCCGGGAAGTTTTTCTATCCCATGTACCATTGGCGACACTACAATCAACAAGGCATTGTGTGATCTTGGAGCAAGTGTAAGTGTCATGCCATACTCGGTATGTAAGAGACTAAGAATGGGAGAGCTCAAATGCACCAACATTACTCTTCAAATGGAGGATCGATCAACAAAGATACCTCTAGCGGTATGGGAGGATGTGCCCATGCGAATTGGCAAATTCTTCATCCCGGCTGACTATGTCATTGTAGACATGGAGGAGGATTCCAACATTCCTATCATCTTAGAAAGACCTTTCTTGCATACTGCGAGAGCGATAATCGATGTGAAACACGGAGAGCTCACACTTGAAGTAGGGAATGAGACAATGACTTTCATTCTTGACAAAACCAGGAGAGCTCCCCGATTACATGAGCTATGCTTCTTGGTCGTTCACTATAGCAAGCGAAGTTTGTGGTCTATGGGACGATGAATTTGAAGAATTGGTCAATCCTTATATTAGAAATGCTATGACCTTAGACCAAGGCTTTATGGATCCTTGTCATCACTTTGACTCGGACTACAACAATGAATAAATGTTGAACAAAAGTCTATGCAAGATCTTTATCATGAAAATGAAAAAGCCTTCGACTACTTCTACAAAGTGTTGAGCAACATCAACAACACTTTGGATTTGCCCCCTTGACATCTCATCAAAGAAAGGAGAGTTTGGTGGAGTCCTCCCTAAACCACCATTTATAAATATTCAAACCATTAACTTGCATTTTATTTCCTTTATTGCATCTTTGTCATTTTTGGATTTGCATATTTATGCTTTGTTAGAATATTTTTGACATGAGAGCAAATGAGAGAGGAATTTTAATGTGTTTTAATGTGTAGTGTTTGATCGAGTATGGGGATGGCAAATGCCTAGGCTAACCAAGCCTTTGAAGTGCAACCCACAACAATTAACAAGGAAAGGAAGAAGGAATGACACGGGAAGAGGATCCCCACGAGCAGATCTGAGCTCGTGGGATCTGAAAGCGAGACGAGCGTCTCCAACCTCAGGACGCCCGTCCTGGCTTCGGGCCGTGCAAGCTAAGAAACTTCAAGTTTTGGTAAAATTCCTGTACGAAAATCAGCACGAGCTGTCTTCAGGACGCGGGTCCTCTAACTTCAGGACGCCTATCCTATACTCGAGCCGTAGGTCCTGGAAGGTTACAATGTTATGAGATTTTGCTGTAAGAAAATCCGCCCATCCCAAATGTGAAACGAGCGTCTCAACTAAATTCCGATCGAGCCTAAGTGAAGACGCCCGTCCCAGACCTGCTTTCACCTTTCAGAATTTTCTGCAAGAAAATCCGCGGGTCCTAGACCTGATACAGAGCAATAACATAAGATTTTTCCTTCTTCCCAATTCATTTCCCTCTTTCAAACACAAACACATACATTTTCCCTCACTTCAACTTCAAACTCCTCATCCAAAAACATCAATTTTTCACCAAAATTCATCACAATAAAATCAAAACTTGCTCAAAATACAATTAAATTACTCCTTCATCAACAAAAGAGCATTTAATCATTAATTTCCTCACAAATTGAGTCAATTTTCTAGGGTTTGGGACAAAATCCGAAAATCCCTGATTGATTAAAGAATTGATTGAAGTTTTAAGAATCAAGAAGCATTTGATGTGACTCTTAATTGCGCACATTTAGTTCCCTAATTGAGCCTATTTTCCATACTAATATAGAATTTCATGGCCATTTTATCCATAAATTCCTTCGTATTTTGCTTTTATAGTGCATTTTTATGTCTTATAAGAAAGGAGATAATGAGGTGGAATTCCCGTCTCCCGTGCATATTTGTGTGGGGTAATATCCGTATAAAACCCTTAAACTTTAGGACTATAACGTAAGTTTAACATGCGATTTATGGTCATAAACGAAAAACAATAGAGAAACGATAAAGAACAAGAATCAACCTCGGGTCCTTGTGAATTCGGCCTAAGACAAAAATCAATGTAGATTTCCTCCTAATCGTTGCACCCAAGACCGTCTGAGACTATGCCCCTTGTGCTAGAAATACTCTCTAATTGACTTGCAATATTGAGAGAGTTGTTGTGAGGTTTTTCGATGTGAGATCTAGAATTTCAGAGAAAAATTGCCCCGAAACCCTAATTTCTTTGCAAATGAGATAATTAGGTCACAAAAGGAGAGAAGCTCCCCTTTTGTTTGTTTCGGCCAAACCGTGAGCCTTAGGGAGGGAGTGGGCTTTCCACTTCCTCCTTATTTTTAACTCGTGGTCCGACTCAAAATGCTAAAATGTATATGACGGGATTTTTATTATAAATCGTCATCGGTTATCGGTTATTAAAATATCGACTAGTAACATGGATTAGTCGACATATTAATACTTGTCCGACAAAGACAATATTGTATAATTAATTCAATATACATTAATTAAATATAATCGTTTATATTCAATTTACGAATTAACCGCTTAATTCGTCTTAGCCATTATTATTTAATCCGTCTTAGCCATTATTATTAGTCAATAACTCCGACTAACTGTTTAGTCAAATTAGGCATCAACATGACTGTATTTTCATACCGTCACATCTCTCAAACGTATCCTATAGGTGTGACTTTTAGGGACCAGTTGATCACCGTCATCAGTATGACAATAACGTCAAACTTATCTAGCAAGCCAACCGTTATTGATAAACGTGGACCAACTGATAATAATACAAAAGTATACCCTTTGATCCTTTTAGAGATTTAAATGTTATTTGCACTAACTGTAGAGGACACCAGCCCCAACAAGCTCCCACTTGTCCGTACAAGTGTATGTGCAATAATGTTATCCGCACTAACTGGAGGACACGGCTCCAACAAACTCCCACTTGTCCATACAAGTGTATGTGCGATAACCGATTCTCATATTCATTTAACATTTCTCCCACTCAATGTAAAACAATTTGCAGATCCGGATCCGCAAAGGTCGTATTTTACAATCGATCTGTATCAAGAGTGGTTTCCCCGACTAGAGAGTAACTCAACTGATAAAACGAATTCGTATTCGAGCATGGACATGCATTTCGATTCTGACTCCTCGAGTGGCCCCGAGAAATATCGAGTACCTGATAAAGGCTGAATATTTCCTTCAACTCGACTCCTGCCGATCTAAGCACAGCATGAAATGACCCAGAAAAAATCTACTTTCCCCCCTGTTACGGATGACCGTGAGAAAGAAACCAAAGTCACCCAAAATCTGCCTTAGTCTCAAGAGACAGTCGATAGTCAAAAGAATCGACTCTAAGGATCACCATGGAGGTCTTATCCACGACCTGACACCGAATGTTATAAAACATTTAGGACTCCACGTTGATGTCACAATTGTGTCCTACGAGATATCCGTATAACTCGCCTCTGTGATTGGTCAGTCTACCGTTTGACTTATGGCTCGTTGAACCCACCATAAAGCAACGTCACAAAATAATTGCCAGAGTTATCAGCTCACGTGGGCAATTAAGGACCATAAATATAATGTTTGTTCAGTTCACTTTGTGGTGTTCAAAATTGTCGTACAAATCCACATGAAAAACAAAATATATAAATATCAAAACGATGATGTCGTATAGAGTACAAAAGAGAATGAATCTAATCCATAAAAGAGTACTACAACTCAGGAACACGTTTAATTCCCATGGAATTAACATGCCCTTCATTCTTATCCTGTCGTAATGGTTTAGTGAGAGGATCTACTATATTATCATCTGTAGCAATCTTTTCTATCACTACTTCCTTTTGCTCCACGTAATCTCGGATTAGATGAGCTTTCCGTTGTACATGTCTAGACTTGTTGCTAGACTTTGGCTCCTTAGCTTGGAAGATGGCACCTCTATTGTCACAATAGATGGTGATCGGGTCATTCGAACTAGGCACTACAGATAGTCCTTGTAAGAATTGACGCATCCATATCGCTTCCTTTACAGCTTCAGACGCGGCATAGTACTCGGACTCGGTCGTAGAATCTTTGTAACACTTTGTTTGGAACTCTTCCGGTGATGCAGCGCCATTAAGAGTAAAAACGAATCCGGACTTAGATTTCGAGTCATCTCGATCCGTTTTGAAGCTAGCATCTGCAGAATAGGTTCTTGCGCATAGCTTTTGTTCGCCTCCATAAGTCAATGCCCAATCTTTAGTCCTCCGTAGGTACTTAAGAATGTTCTTGATAGCCATCCAATGTGATTCACCTGGATCTTTGTTGGAATCGACTTGTCATACTCAATGCATATGCCACGTCCGGACGTGTGCATATCATGGCATACATGATTGATCCTATAGCCGAGGCATAAGGAATCCGTGTCATGCGCTCCTTCTCTTCCGGTGTCTCCGGTGCCGAGACTTGCTCAAATGCACCCCTGGAGCCATAGGAAGAAACCCTTTTTTGGAGTTAGTCATCTTTGAATCTCTCTAGTATCTTGTCTATATAAGACTCGATCGAGAGATAACATCCGACGTGATCTATCTCGATAGATACGGATGCCCAAAATTCTTTGTGCCTCACCCAGATCTTTCATCTGGAAATGGTTCTTCAACCATACTTTTACCGAAGTTAAGAGAGGTATGTCATTCCCAATCAGGATTATGTCATCGACATACAATATTAGGAAGACAATCTTGCTCCCACTCGACTTGATATATAGACATGGTTCCTCGACTGATCGAGTAAATCCATTTTCTTTTATCACTTGGTCGAAGCGATGATTCCAACTCCTAGAAGCTTGCTTAAGTCCATAAATGGAACGCTTAAGCTTGCACACTTTCTTAGGATGTTCAGGATCGATGAAACCTTCGGGTTGTACCATGTACAACTCTTCCTCCAAATAACCGTTTAAGAAGGCGGTTTTCACATCCATCTGCCAAATTTCATAGTCATGAAAAGCGGCAATTGCTAAGATAATCCGAATGGAACGCAACATGACTACGGGTGCAAAAATTTCATCGTAGTGCAAACCTGGCACTTGGTTGAAACCTTTAGCAACTAGTCGTGCTTTATAGATATCTTGTTGACCTTCCACAAAATGCTTTATCTTGTAAAGCCATTTGCATTGAAGGGGACGAACCTTAGCAGGTAAGTCAACAAGATCCCATACGTTGTTCTCATACATGGAGTCCATCTCGGATTGCATGGCCTCAAGCCATAGCTTTGAGTCGGAACTAGTCATGGCACCTTTATAGGTTGCGGGTTCACTACTCGTTAAGAGTAGAATGTCATCTATGTCATGTTCCTCGACCATACCAATGTATCTGTCCGGAGGAATAGAGACTCTTCCCGACCTCCTAGGTTCCTCAGGAATATTAACCGCAGCCGGGATTGAAGGAACTGGTTCCTCCAATGGTTGCTCGGTATTTGGTTCTGGAATCTCCGATAGCTCGAAGGTTCTATTACTCTTCGCATTCTCGAGAAATTCCTTCTCTAAGAATGTCGCACTAGCCGCAACAAATACACGTTGTTCGGTTGGCGAATAGAAGTAATGACCAAGTGTTCCTTTAGGATAACCTATAAAGTATGTCTTAACTGATCGCGGGCCGAGCTTATCCTCGTGTCTCCACTTGACATAAGCCTCGCAGCCCCAAACCCATATAAAGGAAAAGTTAGGGACCGTTCCCTTCCATTGTTCATATGGAGTCTTGTCAACAGCTTTAGACGGACTTCGGTTAAGTATTAGAGCAGCTGACAGAAGAGCATAACCCCACAATGAGTCAGGCAACACGGTGTGACTCATCATGGATCGAACCATATCAAGTAGTGTTCGATTTCTCCGTTCGGACACACCATTCAACCGAGGTGTTCAGGTGGAGTTAAGCGTAAGGCAATCCCACAGTCCTTAAGGTGTTGATCAAACTCGTGAGAAAGATACTCGCCACCACGGTCGGAGCGCAGTGTTTTAATCTTTCTACCCAAAGAGGTTCGTACCCGATTCTGGTATTCTTTTAATTTCTCAAAAGATTCACTTTTGTGCTTCATTAAGTAGACATAGCCATATCTACTTAAATCGTCCATGAAAGTGATGAAATACCTATAGCCTTCTCGTGCGGTGATTGACATAGGTCCACACACATCCGTATGTATGAGTCCTAATAGGTCAGCAGCGCGCATTCCAACACCTTTGAAGGAAATTCGAGTCATCTTGCCAATGAGACATGATTCACACGTGCCAAATGATTGAAAATCAAAGGCCGAGATAGCTCCATTCTTTATGAGCTGTTTTACGCGTTTCTCATTAATGTGTCCCATGCGGCAGTGCCATAGATACGTTTGATCTTTGTCACCAACCTTTAACTTTTTATTCATTACGTGCAATATTTCGGTGGTCTGATCTAAAACATAAATTCCGTTCATGGAGACTGCCTTGCCATAAATCATATCGTGTAATGAGAAAATGCAACTATTATTCTCTATTACAAATGGAAAACCAAGTTTGTCAAGTGCAGAAACTGAAATAATGTTTTTAGAAAGACTGGGTACATAATAGCAGTTATATAAAAATAACTCAAATCCGCTAGGAAGCTGGATCACGTATGTTCCCCTCGAGACGATGACCACTCGTGCTCCATTCCCGACACGCAGTCCACCTCACCCTTTACGAGGGGTTCGATGTTTTGAGCCCCCGCACATGATTACGAGATGAGAACCACAACCAAGTATCTAGTACCCAAGTTCCGTAACTTGCGTGGTTAATCTCAATCATATGAATAAAAGTAGAAGAGGAAGAAGACATACCAACAGGTTTAACGCGACCTGCTTTTATGTCCTCATGGTAAACAGGACATGTACGCCTCCAGTGCCCAGTCTTGTGGCAATGATGGCATTCCATGTTATCGGTTTTGCTCTTTGTCGTGCCTGATGAGGTGCTAGACTCACCAGGCCCACTCTTACCTGATCCCGACTTCTTAAACTTCGGTTTGCCTACCGCTAGGTCTGCCTGAGCTTTGCCCTTACCCTTGCCCTTGTTGGACACAACGAGAACATCCTGTTTCAAGCTCCCACTAAACTTCATATCCTTCTCGGTCTGTACGAGTAGGGAGTGTAGTTCATGAGGGCTTTTCTTCAAATCATTCATATAGTAATTCGCTCTAAAGAGCGCAAAACCATCGTGGAGTGAATGAAGCATGCGGTCAATCACGATGTTCTCGCTAATTTTACAATCAAGCGCCTCCAGTCTCTCGACATTCTCAATCATGCTGAGAATGTGTGGGCTAACCGGTTGTCCCTTCTGGAGTTTCGCATCAAAGAAGCGAGTGGTATGCTCATAGGTAACGATTCTCGGTGCTTTCGAGAATTCCTTAGTGAGCGTGGTGAAAATCTTGTTTGCACCTTGGGCTATGAAGCGTTTCTGCAAATTGGATTCCATTGCAAAAATGAGTACGTTTTTAATCGCACCCGCTTCCATGACGAAATCGTTATACTTGGCGATCTCGTTAGCTCCAGCCGTGGGGCCTGGGTTTGACGGGATGGGCTCTGTCAGATATTTGAGCTTCCCGTCAGCAGCGGCAGCATTCCGTAATGCCGCCTCCCAGTCCGCGAAGTTTGATCCATCATTCTTCAGTCGAGTAGACTGATTCATCTGATTCATGAAGATCCGAAGCCAGGACTCACGGTCCAATGTGGCACTTGGCATTGGGTCGTCAGCACGGCCAGCCATTTTGTTATTAGCAGTTTAAGTGATCGTGATCTACACTGAAAAAGAAAGGAAAAACAAAACGAAATAAGCAACTCATCGACGCGATTTAAGTCTATTTAAAATTAATTTTAACGTGTAGACTCATTGCACTTGCATTATTGATCTCCCTCAAGAATAATACAGGTGATCCCAAGACTCAATTTCCGTAAATTGATAAGCCAACTGTTTAGCTAGTTCTATCGTTAGAACTCTTGGTCGATAGATTTCCGTAAATCCTATCTATAGTCCACCATAATCACAGGATCGTACGAGTGACCATAGTGTTGAGATAAAATAGGTCAATCAGTTCCAACTTACCCGACGTAGAAGGGGTCATATTATGCCTACCGACGAAGAAGAGATTCATTGGAGTTTGACCTATAAAGACTATTCTCAATTTTTGGTTATACGAGGAAAATCCAATCAACTTAGTTTTAATTCATTTTAAGTGAACGAAAAACTAGCATTGCGTGAATGAATTAATTTAGGTGATGGCTTATAAAAACGTGTGATATCTGTATATCATAGAAAACTAACGCGTGACCTCTATATGAGTCAGTTTTCATGCAATTATTAGGTGGTTTGGTTTAAGGCGGAATATGATGCAATCTATCGTTACGATAAAATAAATAAAAGAATGCAAAACGTAAATAAAAGTCCTAGTGTGGCCTATCCTAGTAAAAAGAACATAATACAACTTTGGAATCCACCGTTGGACCCGAGAAGCTTGTCTTGATGTTCCATCTTTGTCCATGCAGCGGGAGTGAGCATCCGATCTCCATCTTTGGTCTTCTCAAAATTACAATTTAATAAATACAAAATATAAACCTATTTACATTCTAAATAAAAAAAACTGTAATTACAAGGAAAAACCAAAACGGAGATACTAGATCTCAAAATACAACCAAGACCGTGTTCCATCATTACGGTAACACGTTCTACTAAGGCCACACTAAGTTACAACCGTTTGTAAAATTAAATACGTAATAAAACATTCAAGGCATTCAAAATAACGATAAATAAAATGCATCAACTAAAACAAAATTTATTCGTGACATAATTCCGTAATTATGTTAAATTTATCCAAACCATCTTTTAACGATTAAAATTATGTGACAAAACCGCTTCTATCAACTTAATTTTAATTCATGATAATCCGTTACTTTAAATCGCTTTAAAATAACTAAATGGTACGTGAGTGAACCGTTTCACTATCAAGCGAGTGTACAAAATCCGTATTATGTATATATTATGGCCAAAAGAAAAATTAAAACACGAAAAAAATAATTTTTCACAGCTGCCAAAACGAAATATCCTCGATCAAGACACAAAAGTCCTCGATCGAAGAAGAAAAAGGCTCGATCGACTGAAACTGCTAGTCGATCGAGAGGAATGCCAAACAGAAAGTGCTCGATCGACTGAACTTGAGGTCAATCGAGGACTTTTATTAGCAAAGTTGTTCAATCGAGTACGAGGACATCTCGATCGAAAAGTTGGGGTTTTAAAAAAAGGTCGATCGAGTATAGCATGTACTCGATCGAGTAAAAGCAAGATAGAAAAGCACTCGATCGAATAGTAAACCACTCGATCGAGAGCAAAACGATTCTGAAAAATTAAAACCCTCGTGAAATCGATTTGATAAAATAAAACAATTGTAAATTTGACATAATCCGTGTAAAATTAAATCTACAATTGACAAAACTTTAACATATTGCTATGATTATCGTTTAAAATAACAATATGCAACGATCAAATCGAAAAACAAGACAAAACAGCCGTGTATATACATGACACGGTTTTCAATGCACAAAAATTATCGATTCAAATCGTTTAATGAAAATCACAATGAAAAATTTACGTGGCCTGGTTCTGATACCATTTGTGGGGTAATATCCGTATAAAACCCTTAAACTTTAGGACTATAACGTAAGTTTAACATGCGATTTATGGTCATAAACGAAAAACAATAGAGAAACGATAAAGAACAAGAATCAACCTCGGGTCCTTGTGAATTCGGCCTAAGACAAAAATCAATGTAGATTTCCTCCTAATCGTTGCACCCAAGACCGTATGAGACTATGCCCCTTGTGCTAGAAATACTCTCTAATTGACTTGCAATATTGAGAGAGTTGTTGTGAGGTTTTTCGATGTGAGATCTAGAATTTCAGAGAAAAATTGCCCCGAAACCCTAATTTCTTTGCAAATGAGATAATTAGGTCACAAAAGGAGAGAAGCTCCCCTTTTGTTTGTTTCGGCCAAACCGTGAGCCTTAGGGAGGGAGTGGGCTTTCCACTTCCTCCTTATTTTTAACTCGTGGTCCGACTCAAAATGCTAAAATGTATATGACGGGATTTTTATTATAAATCGTCATCGGTTATCGGTTATTAAAATATCGACTAGTAACATGGATTAGTCGACATATTAATACTTGTCCGACAAAGACAATATTGTATAATTAATTCAATATACATTAATTAAATATAATCGTTTATATTCAATTGACGAATTAACCGCTTAATTCGTCTTAGCCATTATTATTTAATCCGTATTAAATAATTATCTCAACATCGTGTTTGACTAATTATTAGTCAATAACTCCGACTAACTGTTTAGTCAAATTAGGCATCAACATGACTGTATTTTCATACCGTCACATCTCTCAAACGTATCCTATAGGTGTGACTTTTAGGGACCAGTTGATCACCGCCATCAGTATGACAATAACGTCAAACTTATCTAGCAAGCCAACCGTTATTGATAAACGTGGACCAACTGATAATAATACAAAAGTATACCCTTTGATCCTTTTAGAGATTTAAATGTTATTTGCACTAATTATAGAGCACACCAGCCCCAACAATTTGGAAGCTTGTTGACGATCTTAGATGGACTAGTATGAATAGGAGGCAAGAAAGAAGACCAATGAAGTAAGAATAAAGAGTATACATAGATCGTAGGCTTTGAAGCAAGAAGATGGAACACTGTGCCAAGATCCGTGCGTCCTAAGCACCAGACGAGCGGATTGCCATGTCCTGATCTGAGCGGCCCGAAGACGAGATGAGCGGATCATGGAGCTTTGATCCGAGCGTCTTCCTTGCAATCCGAGCAGATCCCTTTACAGAATCAACCGTGCCTCAAGCCAGGTCGGGCGGATCGTGTTAGGAGTAGCAGCCTAATCTGCGCATTTCCCTCGGGCCTTGCAATTCTCTATCCAACACTTAGCATTGTTATTTACTAACCCACCCTTGCTTAACCTAATGATGTACTACTATATATACTCCATTTGTAATAATAAAGAGATGAAGTTCCCATAGTGGAGAGTCTCCTTATATTAGATTAGGAGTAGATTAGAATAGATTAATCTCAACCATTCCACAAAATTACACATTAATCTTTCCTTAATTATTGTTCAAGCTTTATTATTATTGGGTAATTGAAGATTATTGGGTTAATATTGGAGAATTGACAACTCTTCATCAATCAATCAAGTTTTCTTCTATGATTCTTTCCTTTCCATTTATTCATCTTAAGTTTGGTATAATCTCTTTACTCTTTACTCTTAATTGTTTATTTCCTCATTCTCTTATCGTGTTTATACTTGTTGTGATGATTGACACCATTAATGACATTTTTTCCATGATAATAAGTGAGTAGTTACTTAACTAGGATTAGTGGGGGATTAGAGGAGTCAATCATAGGATAGATTTATGCTTAATCAGTTCATTTGAATGCTTGCTTTTTGTTCTTCAACTTATGCACATATCATGTTTGATGAAATGCTAGACTATAAAACCTTGCATTTTTACCAATCTCTTATCCTTTCAATGAGGCTTGTAAGATATAAACCAACTCAAGCCTTATTAGACCATGCATATTGGTGAATAGGGAAAACCCAAGTCGACTTGTAGGTGTTGTACAGTCACAAATGACTCGGCTCCGAGATGTAAGTTTCCCTAGGATTTGGTTTATCATGTATGTGGTTTAATAGGAAGAATTAAGTCGACTTGTAGGTGTTGTAAAGTCACAAATGACTCGGCTCCGGGACCCAAATCTTCCTATGAATTACATGACATGAATTAAATTAATTCCAACAATAATAAATTGCTTGCTTCTATTTAACTCATCAATGCTATCTTACCATGATTTCCCTATGATTCCATGACATCCTAATATCCTTCATTGCTTATTTACATCTCTTAATTTATTGTTTGTTTTACTCTATTGCTTCTATTAGTTTAGACTCACCAAATACAAACCCAAATCAATTGTGACACTAGCATAAATTAAGATAGATAGACTTAGAACCCAAAGCACACCGTCCCGTGGATCGACCTCGACTTAAGCACTAACTAGTTATTTGTTGAGAAATATAAATGTGTTTGATGGAGTGAACAATGACTCGCTTCTACCATCAAAATGGCGCCGTTGCCGGGGACGATGTTTCGTGATTAAGTTCTTGTTTATTTGTCTATTTTAACTTTGCTTAAACCTTGAGGAACTTGTTCCTCAAGGTCATTCTTACCGTTTTTGTGTAGTTTCCTTGGTTGTAGTTGTTTCCTTGTCTTAGCTATGATGGCTCAAGACTTGACATATGGAGTATGTGGTGGATCTTTTGAGTATGACTATGGGTATGGGGAGTTTGAGGAGCAAGTCAACACAAACCTACCTTACAACTCATACAATGAATATCCTAACTACTACCCTAACTTTTCCCACCAAAATCCCCACATCCATTATCCACAACAACCACCCTTCCGATACCCTTTTTACAATGAATTCTAAATGCCACAATACAACCATTTTCACACCCACCCACAACAAGAAGATGAGCCCATTAAAAATGTGATTCTCCAAATGATGGGAGATCAACAAAACTTCTTCAAACAAATGCTAGAGGAGAGCCAAAATAGGGACAATGTTCTTCAAGGCATTGTTACCCAAGGTGAGGAGTTGGAAATTCAAATTGCCCAAATGACGGAAGCCCAAGTAACCACTCCTCACCATTCCTTAGACATTGATCATGAATGCGAGTTTGAAGGAGTTACCTTTGATGAGAAGTGGGAAGAGCCAATCTCCTTGAGCTCTTATTAGTATGAAAGTGTGGTGTTTGATGAAGAAGATATGAGGTTGAGTACGCCAAATACTCTTAGCCTTTGTGAGTATGAGGGTGTGTCCTTTGATGTGAATATCGAGATAGTGGAGGAAGAATTATTCAAGAAAAGTGAAGTCCCCATTTATGATTCTTATGAGGATAGCCATGATGACGAGATCGTGAAATAAGCTTATGAAGAATATGTGTCTTGCAAGGACCTTTGGAATAGGGGAGAAGAATGGACTTGTGAGATCACCTTAGTTGAGGAGCCCATCCTTGAGAAATTTGAGGTATCCTATCATGAAGAAGATGAATGTCTCTTTCCTATTACCTATGAAGACCATTTTACACCCACCATGGAACCTATGATTGTCGGAGATGATATGGTGGACCTTCTCCAAAAAGTCAAATCATCATATAAAGGGTACTTGGTGGAAAAGCTCAAGAACAAACTTGCAAATGAACTTACTTGTGGAGATTTCGCACCCACAATTTCAACTCCTAAGGTGTCCGGTCATCAATGTTATGAAAACTCTCCTTCTACTTTGGAATGATTGACAAATCCAAGCGCTATCATCATCACCAAAATTAGAGGAGAAGGTGGCAAGTGGAAGTCTCCGGATGAAAATAAGCCATACTTCATACCTAGTGTTGACAAGAATCATTGGCCTATTGGCTTGAAGCATTGTAAAGACCAAGGTGCCAAGGGCAAGGTGAAAAAGAGAATGAATGACAAGCCTCCTTGGCCAGACTTTATTTTGAATTGGATCAAACCGTACATATGCTTATTTGGGGCTTGTTCACAAGCCTTTGACCTTCTTCTAAGAGCCTTGAGCTGTATGGACAAAGAATCTCGACAATTCAAACTAGTTTGGTGGAGTCCTATCTCAAATCACCATTTGTAATATATGCCTTCCCATAATATTTGCATTGTACAATATTGTATATACCTTTATATTTCTTGCATTTTCTTACATGAGAGTAGTGAGAGAGGGTTTCTTACCCATTCATTGAGTATATTTTCAGAAAATGATAAGAAGGAATCACAAAAGGGTGCAAGGGAAATAATTTAAATGAAAGAAATAAGTGATTGACGAAGAGCAGCACAGGACGCTCGTCCTAGCCGTAAGATGCTCGTCCTGAGCCTGGCTACGTGCATGAATCAACACTGTCTAAGAATCTGCCCAGATTGTTAAGAAGACGCTCGTCCCGACCAAAGATCCGCTCAAGCTGGCCCTGGGACGCTCGTCCTGGACAACGTTTTGAGGAACATTCTGCACTGGATGAGAATCTGCTTGGATCCTCCAGAATCTTCTCATCCCAGCATAAGACGCTCGTCTCCTCAGCAATCCGCTCGTCCCCAACTGAATGCAAAACACACGAACTCACTAACTGAGAATACTAGCGTCTCCTGAGCAGGACGCTCGGGCTGCAGCTGCAATACGCTTGGATCATCTTCGGGACGCTCGGGTTGGCACGATTTTTGGTTGGGTTCTCAAATTATCCGCCTGAGCCCAGCCCGGGTCCGCTCATCTCCCATCACTTCCTTGTTATAAACGCCCCCCACCATCCCTCTTTTTCCTTATCTTATCTACCCAAAATCTCATATCATCATCCACAAACAAATCCTCATCACAAGAACAACCAAAACCCTAACATTTCCATCAAGAAATTGATGAACCTAAGAGGCAAGAGCAAGAAATACGCCGATGCCGCACCTAAACGGCGCAAGGGTGCTACTTCATCTACCCCAAGGGAGGCAAGGGGCCGTCAAAATGTAGAGATACACGGTGTTACACAACTTGAATACTTCCCCGAGGTACTCTTCACTAGCGATGACCACCGCTAAAGATTTGAACAATTGTTAGGTAAGCACTACGAGACTACTCAATTTATTGATACCAATGTTTTAGAAGTTCTTGGCATAAGGTATCAAACCGAGATTTTTTTCAATGGTTTGGGTCTTGGGAAGTTATTCTATGCTCGTGAGGATACCTACTTAAGTCTTACCCTCGAGTTTTTGTGTAGTCTTCGTATTGTCACTAATATACGGAGAAATGTTTGTTTGGAGTTCCGTCTTTGTAATCAAGACCATAAGTTAACCATAGACCAATTTGCAAGCATTTTAGGTCTTGAAGTGCCGAGGGAAAACACCGATAAGCCCTCCGACTTCACCGTTAACCACATATGGAGAGCCATTTCTGGGAGAGAACTTCATTCCTTTAAACAATGTTATACCTTTGTCATCCAACATCCGGTGATTCAAATCACCGAGCGCTTTATAGCCGGAACCGTCAATGGGAGGCTAGAACAAGATAGGTGTACTCTTCTTGACTTGACCTTCTTAGAGTCCCACTTGAATGTACAAGGGACAAGGGCTTACAATTTCAACACACCCCTTGAGATGCTTACAAGGCTCAATGACTATACTCAAGGGAATTCTAATATCAAGATCTTTGTGATGGGAGGCCTAATCACAATTTTGGCCAATGAACTTTGCCTCGGGTTTAACCTTCATGGGAGCTATGAAAAGCTCAAAGGGGGCACTTTGATAGATGAGGATGCTATCTTCAACCACCACCGGTGGTGCATTTACAATCAAGCCGGAAGTGTAGAGTGGTTCACAAAGGGATGCTCTTTGCTTGTCCTCTTGGGGTGGAACATACCACCTACTGAGACCCGGTTGAGTCGGTACTCACCTAGACCGAACTACCTCCTCCCCATTGAGATTTATAACAACCCACCACAAAGAGAAGAAGCACCTCGTCAATTTCGTGAGTTGTCGGAATGGGGTAATGCTCCACCATCCTATGTACCCATTCCACCCTACCCCACACAACATGTACCATTCACTCCCCAAGATCCAAGAGCTCCAAACATTAATGATTTAATGCAACTAATGCGAAATGTCGATCTTGGAGTGCACGAAGGGAGGGTTGATAACTACTTGGCTCAATACCCCTCATACTACAACATGGTTCAACAAGGGTACATCGACCCTAGAGGCCCCCGTCCATCTTGGGCTCAACCACACCTCTTGTTCCCTAACTATGACAACCAAGAAGGGAACTTTGGTGACCAAAGTGGAGGATTCTTTGGCCAAGGAGGAGGCTATGACCAAGGATGTTCTAGCGAACGAGGGTACCGCAATGATGATGATGATAATGACGAGTGAAAGTGTTAGGTTCATATACCTATTATTAGACTCCTCTAATAGTGAACTAATTAACTTGTTAATTATTTGTTCTTTAGATCTAGTGCATGCATAACAAAATGAAAGATTTATAAGAAGAACAATGTTCCTTACATTGTTATGTGTTTTGAAATATAGGGCACCGGTCACCTTCCTTCACTTGTTCTTGAGCTTAATATGATGGATGATCCTGCTAAGACTCCAAGTATAGAAGCCACTCCAATAAATTGCACCCAAGATTAATCCCAAAAATTCCTACTAATATTAACTAGATATGTAGTAGAAATGTAACCTTAATAATACTAATATTTCTAGTATTACTATTTCTAGTAATAGAATGAGTGTATTAGTATTTGAGAGAGTTTTTAGCAGTTTGTATGTCAGGGAAAGTTAGAGGAAAAACAAGCAAAACTTAGTAGTGGAA